>NC_054702.1:74831628-74915695 GCF_016097555.1 Gigantopelta aegis | reverse complement strand
TCCGATGTGTCGGGTCTCCGCTTAGACAGGCAGTAGGTTACAGGCTTTGGGTCCACCCAACTGAAATTTATCGCCGATGTACATAGCTCGCACTCGCAAGTCACCCCGCTGTGCATTATCTCCCTGAGCTCCTGCTCGGGATGCACCGAACTGTAGGATATCCGCCTCGTTGCCGAGTCTATTTTCTGCCAGCGTCTCTTAGAGTTTATGGCATCTGGCTCTAAATCTGGCTGCATCAATAATTCCAGCTCTGAGTGTGATTTTGATTTTGGTTGAACACAGTTTCTGCTCATTGCCATTGGTTCTTGTTTCACCAATTCACACGTTGGCTGTCCTCAATCAGGTTTTGGCTGCGCTTGCTTGCAGACTGCTGCTGCTGTTGTGTTGTTGTTGCTGTTGCTGTTGCTGTTGCTGTTGCTGTTGCTGTTGCTGTTGCTGTTGCTGCTGCCTCTGGTGTGTAGGTCCGTGTTAGTGATAGTTTCAAAATGTAGCAGAGCGGACCTGGGTCTTCTTGTACTGCTGAATGAGAGCGAAGGTATAAAATAATTCCTAAACGAGTTTCATAAATTTCGTCTGCCACTATTGCGAATGGTATAATATATTTAGTATCCACAAACTGTAAAACAAACGTTTAATATGATCCAGCCCGACCAGTCTGCCGTTCGAGAGCTAGACGGACATTTGGACGGTTATGATCGCTCTCTCAGCCAGAGATATCTCTATAGCGAAAACACGGAATTGCTGCCTACCACCGTATAGGCAAAGATTCCCGCTCTGATACAACAATAAAACCATATTTCTAAATACTAGCAAATTTACCATTGACGGTTACCATTACATTGATCAATTTCGCTGATAACAGATATTTGACATATTAATCACAAACACACACACTGCAGGAAGAAACCCGTCAGCAACTACGTATTTAACCGAACCGGAACATTATTGAAAGAGGTTAGTATCAGGTAGTGTGTGTATTATTGGTTAATATGTGAAATAGTTGTTATCGGCGAACTCGAAAATGATCATAGCAGTCTGATCAAATGTCTGTCTAGCTCATGAACGGCAGAGTCAGGTCCGTAGGAACGACTTTGGGAGTGTGTGTGTGTGTGTGGGGGGGGGGGGGGGGGGGGCACTAACGGATCGGGTACAAACTCTATATCAGATTTTGTGTTCAATGGCAAACATTAATATGTTTAAAAAAAGGCTCACGAGTGTGTGTGTGGGGGGGGGGGGGGGGGGGGCACGTTTTGGTGACGTTATGTGACACGCGTCACTTGAAAAAACAAATACCCAGTTTACAGGAGTATCTGAAGAATGTCAGCATTAGACAACGACATGCATTTAATCTTTTCACAACAGAAACTGGCATGGATATTAACATTTGTTTGTTGATTTTGATAATAAATTGAACAAGATTTTGCTACTCTCACGGGACAAAGGATATAACACAGCCAATCGAACACTGAAGAAGAACAAGATAAAACATTGTTTACCTTTTCGCTTATTAATAACATTAAAAAGGTTCCTGTGTCATATCCCACTACACAGATCCCCCCCCCCCCCCCCCCCCCCCCAATACAACATCCTGCCTAAGCCACTGCACCCAATAGGCAATTATTAATAAATCAATGTGCTCTAGTGGTGTCGTTAAACAAAACAAACTTTAACTGTTTCATCAAATAGATCGTTCATTACAATGCTCGTGTGCAAAAAAATAATTTCCCGTTAAAGGGACACACCCTAGTTACGGCTAGTTGTTAACCATTACGGCGTTGTTTTTCGCTATTAAACCCATTTTTTTCACAAATAAAATTGCACTTTACTTACCGTTTATTATTTAGAATATACATTTCCATTCACCTGAAGTGTTTTTTGGTAGTCCTGGTAATCCTGGTTTTTGTAATCCCACAAAATGCATTTTTCGTATTTCATAAAATGGCACGGGCCTCTAAGAAAAAACCGTTGAGCAGACAAGATCTAATCTATTTTTAGAGGGGATATATCCATTTCAATGTCACAGACGTTGGTATACCACGTGACCGTTATCGTTTTGGTTCGGTTTGTTTTCTCGTGCACGGTTCGCGCGATCAACATCCGATTTGTTGTTGTTCATTTGTGAGATTTTTCTTCACAGTTCGTGAACATTTTCAGTAATGATAAAGTTCAATACAAAACGTTACAAACCCTTAAAACCAATAATTTTGCTAAGTCTTACGATATCTGGAGAGGGGATACAACCAGGACAGAACAGTTGGAGAGGTGAAAGGAACGCACCCCAAGTCTGTGAAATTTGTCGTGACGTAGGCATTGTTGTGCTTCGAGCGACATCTACCGGTGACATCAGAATACTAACTTTCAAAATTATTTCAAGCAATTGGGACATGGGGATTCCCATGGTATTTATCGATATAAAACCTGCTTTTTCACTCCATCTGATAAAAACGTGATCTAAGTGTGTTACAGGTTTGTAGATTAACCAAATTATAATTTATTTTCGCTGGATGGAACTAGGGTGTGCGGCTTTAATAGACCGGTTCACGGTTACTCGAGGTTAGGCCTCCTCATTTATTATTCTGATACGGGCCTCGGTGGCGTCGTGGTTAGGCCATCGGTCTACAGGCTGGTAGGTACTGAGTTCGGATCCCAGTCGAGGCATGGGATTTTTAATCCAGATACCGACTCCAAACCCTGAGTGAGTGCTCAGCAAGGCTCAGTGGGTAGGTGTAAACCACTTGAACCGACCAGTGATCCATAACTTGTTCAACAAAGGCCATGGTTTGTGCTATCCTGCCTGTCGGAAGCGCAAATAAAAGATCCCTTGCTGCCTGTCGTAAAAGAGTAGCCTATGTGGCGACAGCGGGTTTCCTCTAAAAAAAACACCTGTCAGAATGACCATATGTTTGACGTCCAATAGCCGATAAGATAAAAAATCAATGTGCTTTAGTGGCGTCGTTAAATAAAACAAACTTTTTTTTATTATTCTGATCTTAGAACTGCATACCTTAACGCAGCTAATGTATAACAGTGCTTAGTTAACTTTGACCCCAAATAATAAAACCATTTACAGGTAATCCTTTCTCTTTTTCACATATCGTTTTACAATGGCGTATTATGACGTCATTAGATACATTGTTCTGTATTATGACGTTGTCTATAGAGGGTTCCGCGATATGTACTAAAAATAGCAATATTACCCATACCTCTGTGCGGCCGGCCATTGTGGAAGGCAGACAATATTATAGCGTTTCATTGCTGTATACAAATACGAGCTTCGCAGTTAGATTTATAACTTACCTGCTTTTAATTTTTTTTTTTTGTTTACTGTTAGTAGACACTGCATTATTTTGATAACATGCAGGATTATTTTGATACACTGGATAAGACGACAAAGAGCAGATATGGAAAAAACTGGATATATTCGTACAAAATCGCTCGTGGAAAATGGCTTCAGGACCCCTAGTTCTATCCGTCATTTACGTATGCAGATCTGATAAATTACCTGATTTTTAACCAAGCCCTTTTTATACGCTGAAGGACTTCCAGAATTATAAAAGTTTAGATGCATATGACCGTTTTGTGTGTGGTTGGGTGAGGGATTTTGGTGTTTACAGCCATTCTCGGAACGGAACATACGGGTACTTCGATCCCTGACCGCCATTGTTTATCACGTGACGCGGTGAAGCTCTTCCTTAGTTACGTATGGTTTGATAGTGAATTGAGGCAACTTTGGTCGATCATTTACAGCAGTTAACGGCCAAGATGCCTGAAAGAACTTGTGCAGTTGGCTGCATAAATCATAACATGATGTAAAAACAAATATCGTTTTATAAATTTCGAAAAGAAGAGATCAGACGCCGCTTCTGGGTAGATGCATTAAAACGTGTCAAACCTGAATAAACTCCAGCGGCCATGGCTTCCCATACAGAATGTGACTACGTTGGGTTTAATGTTGTTGCTTGTCGACACTAACCGACGTTAATAGCAACCAAAATGGTTAAAGCATGTGCAATGATAAAAATTCAACATTATGCTGAAAATAAAATAGACTTCTATGAAAAAAAAAACCCCGAATGCACCCACTTCTTGAATAAAGAGTATACTCTTTTTTTTCTTTCTTTTTTATCATCAGATGTGTGGTCTTCATTTTTCATTTAATCGAATTTTAGAGTTGCTTGGACATTCTCTATACTTGTATTTATTTGGCAATACTTCACCTACTAGGCCTATATTTTAATTATTTTTAAATTTTAAAATAAAAGTACATACCGTTCAGTTACACATGTATAATAATTATAAGTTCTTGTTTGAATTTTTTTTTTTTTTTTTTTGCAAATGTTGTCTATAGCAGGCCTGCAGTACGAAAATGTAGCTTGTTTTCTTCTACGCTCTCTCTCTCTCTCTCTCTCTCTCTCTCTCTCTCTCTCTCTCTCTCTCTCTCTCTCTCTCTCTCTCTCTCTCTATATATATATATATATATATATACACACATATATACCGGGTATATATATATATACACACACACACTCACACACATATATTTATATCTGTATCTATAATAAAAGAAAACAAGTGTATATTATGTACACATACAACTTTAAAGAAATTATTTCTTTAAAATTCTGTTTTTTAAATCTACTCTATTATGGATCAATGTAATTTGGTAATTGTGGCACATTTGTAGATTTTTGCTTCTGTTCAAGTTAAAGGACTTACCTTTTTGCATCTACATATAGTTTCATAATATTCTGCAGTTCTTCGGATTATAGCGCGTGTGTGTGTGTGTGTATACAATCTGCTTGAGCAATTACCTGCAATAAAATTAATGGTCATCTGCCACATCCGATATATTTTTTCCTTTCTGAAAACACTTTCACATGGAGAATAATATAGCATTTAACCATCTCATTCATACATTTTCCTTGAATATGCTACATAAGGGTATCTATATAAGAGGTAATTTAACCCAGGTTAAAAGCAACTTAAGTTATTTAGAAGGCATATTGATCTAGATCAGTTTACTAACAGTTATGATATTTGCCTCCATCTCCTTTCTCCACCTGTATATTATCAAAAATTAGTTTTGTACGTATTACTTAACTTTTAATTGCAATAACAAATCCAATACAGCATAAGACTGAACAAGAAAATATTTGTATGTTTGTTTGATCTTTTAGTAGGTCGTAGACTGTGACATGAAAATAACTGAGAGGAGTTATTAATTGCTCCCTTAACTTAGATTATGGAAGGCAATTTAAAATAGTATTAATATTCACATGCCAAAGGGAGCTATATATTATTCTCCTTGAAATAATCTCAGGGGAGTGATGGGTAGCTAGAGAGAGATATAGCTTCCCTTAGATGACGAGGTCTGAGGTTGACTATATTTTATTATTGCTATTTTCTTTTCGCCTGCATTCATCCGGTAAGGACCGGCCTCGGTGGCGTCGTGGCAGGCCATCGGTCTACAGGCTGGTAGGTACTGGGTTCGGATCCCAGTCGAGGCATGGGATTTTTAATCGAGATACCGACTCCAAACCCTGAGTGAGTGCTCCGCAAGGCTCAATGGGTAGGTGTAAACCACTTGCACCGACCAGTGATCCATAACTGGTTCAACATAGGCCATGGTTTGTGCTATCCTGCCTGTGGGAAGCGCAAATAAAAGATCCCTTGCTGCCTGTCGTAAAAAGAGTAGCCTATGTGGCGACAGCGGGTTTCCTCTAAAAACAGTGTCAGAATGACCATATGTTTGACGTCCAATAGCCGATAATAAGATAAAAAAACTTTACTCATCCGGTAAGGAAGGGCAACATCATGAGATAATTTCACAATCTCTGAAAGGAAAATCGTTTCATTATTTCAAGAAACTGGGTGGGATTTTTTTTATGAATAAAAGAATGTTCAGTGGAACATTTTCACTGTTGCCATTACATCTATATAATAAGAATGACAATAATAATACTGTAATTTAAAGTTGTAAAGTAACAACTTTGCAATTATTTAATTATTACATTCTATTTGGAAATAAAATAATTATGTTAAATCATAAAAATAATTATCTTAAATCATGCATATAGATTTTATTATTATACATACGAATGATATATTTTGTAGCCCACATCATAATTAGTATTATAATATTAATAGTATTTCACACTTGTTAAAATATATAATTAATATTACCTAAAAATTACATCAACAAAAATTATATTCAGCCCAACCTGCCTCCAATCAGGTCCCCGCTACATACAAACTATACGGAAACGCGTCGGTACTAAATATAGATCATACTAATTCAGATTCCCGTTGTTCGTTTCTATTATATGACAACCCAAGCTGCTATAATACTCATAAGACATGCTGCAACTATGTGTTAGCTACAGAAAATAAATGACAATATGCAAGGCATGCAAAACGTTAATATGAAAACTTTATGTAAAACCGTAATCACTAAGGCTTTGCTTCACCGCCAAAGACCCGGATGATCGGTAACTAGGCCGTGTGACGTCACGCCTGTGTAGGAGGCTCAAATCACTCCCCGGGCTCAAAACACTCTAGAGCTTGCAAGCTCAAATCACTCCCCAGGCTCAACTCACTCCCCCTAGTATATTAATGCAGAACGATTTATCTTCATGTGTAAGATGCAATATAGAGCATGTGATATATTATGAATATTATTTGTTATTGATATAATTCTATACTACAGTAACATTAATGGCAAGTGAATAAATTAAAATTTCGTGCAGATTATTAATCGGTGTCGTTGAAATATATATATATAACATATATATATAGTACTATATACTAGTATATATAGTAGCAGATTGACGATTGACAGACAAGTCCAATATTCTCTAATTTAAAGACTAAAATAAATAAACAAATAACAATAATAACTAAAACAAAATTTAAATATCAAAAATATGTTTTTTTTAGAAATGTTTGTTTATGAATGCAAATGTGGATACAAGCACTTTGGTTTATGCTATAGTGTGGCATGAGCTACAATTATGTTTATTTATATCACAGAAAATTCCGTAAACGAGGGAATCAAATAACTATATATATGGCCTAATTGAATACGTATTGCTTACGTATGGTGAATGTTCATATATGTATATGTTTTATTATTACCATTTGTATGTACAGTTTTAACAGTGGCTCATAAGTCAATAATAATGCCTGTGTGCTTTCATTTATTGTGTAAACATGCGCTTTATTTCATATACGCTTGACACTTAAATAAACTATTCTTCTTCTAGCATTATACTTAATAGTTGATCAGGTAGCCTGGTAGGACACCCTCAAACACTACCATATACTTGCTTGTGTGTGAGCTCATTGCAATCAACACATCCTAATCTTCTCACCGGAACTTACTTCCATGCGATGTTCGAGGGCTGGACGATTTGGTCCTATTAAAGGATAATCCCGTTCTCTAAATTAATGGTCGTGCTACTAAACTGTATACTGTTTTAACCTATGTAAGGGGCAAACGGAAGTATGTACCGTATAAGCGAAATGTCCCTTTCCACTGCTTCAAACCATGGATTTCGACGAAATACGGACGTTCTTACACACCAAACAGTACCCAGATTGGTGCACTGGAGATCGGGTTAAAAAGGCGAACTTCCGACAGAAGGCTGGAAACTACAAGATTGTAAATTCGGAGCTATTCTACCTGCATAAGACAACGAGGAATGACTCCAAACAAGGTATGTGTTAGCCGCTGTATATTTATATTTCAACATAAGTGTGTGTGTGTATATATATATATATATATATATATATATATATATATATATATATATATATATATATATATATACATGTATATATATATATTAGTTCAAATTCAGTTTATTTCCATTTTACCACCCACGGTGGTACCGGAAAATACAATATATATAATACAAGCAAATGCATACATAAATAACATACAACGTGATCAATATGGAATAATTATCAATTATAATTCATATACAATAATGGAGAAAAACAATTAACCTTTCTTAATAGCAGAGTCTATAATAGTTATGAATTTAAACAGTTTTTTTAGTTCCTTTACAGAAATATGTATAGTAGTAGAGAATTTGGGTCATTCTACAGAATATCTAATGTTGCTATTTTAAACTCTGCTGGTTGACACTTATGAACAAGACCGGAGGGGCTAAAGACCTAACGGGCAAATGATCGGGAGGGCAAGTGACCGCCACCTTCATTGTACATGGTCTATAAGAATATTCTTGACCAGTTTAATGTTTACACAATTGCTTCAACTTTCAGTTTGCGACTTACGAGTTGTGCTAGACGAGAAGGAACGGCAAAGAATAGTGACGATGTGCCACACAGGGTGTAACACTTCAACTATTGGCGGACACATCGGAAGAGATGAGACTCTCATCAATATATTGGAGAGGTACATATCAATCTATTGTTTTATTCAGTGTATGTTGCCATAAGTACGCCTACATGTTAGCGACCATGGCATACTTTCACAACTCTCTTATCCACTACTAAGATACCATAACGCTCTTTTTGCAGATAGTTAATGCACTGCAAAGAGAGCGTTATGGTCTCTTAGCGGATAAGAAAGCTTTTATGAAGAGCTTTTATTTGTGAAAGAATACCCAGTTAAAGCCGCGTACGATTTATCGACACCACCCCGCACGAGCGCTACCCACTCATTATCACTAATGAGGTACAATTGGGTATCAGAATAATATTTACATATAGAACCATAGTAATATGCATCGAAAATATAGTAAAAACAGCCAGTTGACGAGCCCAGTTTATGTAATCGTAAACGGACGATTGATGAATTTTCAATATAATTTTCGTTTTACAACAAATGTGTGCTATGTTATGTACATAAGAAGAAATAATGAAATCTCAGGTAAACAGTAACTGCATTTGGTTGCAGGTTTTGGTGGCCTGGTGTCAAGAATGATGTTAAGACCCACGTGTCGAGTTGCGATAGATGCCAGCGGGCGAGTACTAGATTCCAGAAGACAGCACCACACATGACTTCAGTTCCGATTCCGGGAATGCCATGGAAGCAAGTTGGAATTGACATCTGCTCTCTACAAACGACACCCGACGACTACAACTGTATGGTGGTCATGGTCGATTACTTCACTAAGTGGATTGAAGCGAAACCTCTGCAGAACAAAACGGCGAAGAGCGTTGCAGTCTTCATCTATGAGACTATTTGTCGACATGGTGTACCCAGAGTCCAGATTAAAGACCAAGGCAGAGAGTTCGTCAACAAGGTCTCAGAAGAACTGCATGCACTAACTGGTGTACAGCAAAGGATCACCAGTGCCTATCACCCCCAGGCGAATGGACTTGTAGAGAGAAACAACAGGACCATTCAGACATCTCTACTGAAGGTGCTAGAAGGAAGGAACGAAGAGTGACCGAAGAGTTTACCTGGCGTCCTGTTCGCCTTCAACACAAGTCGTCAGAAGTCTACAGGGTTTAGTGCCTTCCATCTGATGTATAGTCGGAATGCAGTCCTCCCCGTGGACATTGTAGGTGACACCCAAGACGAAGAGATGGAGGAACCCGCTGAGGATTATGAATCAACGTCTCTGCAAGCTCGCCTCCAGTCGATTAGTCACGTTCAGGATATTGTTTACCCAACAGCCTCGGACAATATCACCACGGCACAGGACCGCCAACAGCGCGACTACCAGAAACGCCATTCAAGGAAAACCTCATTTACGCAAGGAGACCTCGTCCTGGTATGGAATTCCAGACGTGCAGACCGGAAGGGTGGCAAGAGCGTGGATCCGTGGAATGGACCGTACATCGTAACAAAGAGTGTCGGTCAAGGCTTGTACGAAGTCAGACAAACAGACAGTTCTAAGGTCTTGAAGTCGAAGGTTAACGGCACCAACATGAAGGTATACAAGTCGAGGATTTCAGCATCTAGCACGCCACCAAAACCCCAAGAAAAGACAACAGAATCTACCGATGTACAAGTCACACGATGTGAAGAAAATCCCATCTCATTCGTCCCGACTGATGCTCCCTGGCGGAAGTTCGCGTGTCAAAAGCTCGACATTGCGCAACCGAAGGGAAGGTTCCCGAAGCGATCACCCGCCCCCCCCCCCCCCCCTCCCCGGATCTCTAGAGAAACTACCAGCGAAAATTGACACGATAGTAGGGGACGGCAACTGCCTGTTTCGAGCAATCTCCAAAGAAGTAACTGAAAAGCACCATAGGACAATCCGCTCACAAGTCGTTCAAGTTCTCGGTGATGAACGCTATAGCAAGCACTTCCAGGGTTACTCTGGCCACCCGGATATGACAGCATACTTGTTGGCGAGTGGTATGGACAATAATGCAGTTTGTGCCACAGACATTGAGATTGTTGCCGTGGCTTCCATGTTAAATACACCAGTAGTCCTACACACGGAAGATCGCCAAGGCCAGCGACGCTGGATGCGGTACGAACCCTTGTGCGTTGTGCCACCCCTCATGGACTCTAACTGTATGATATACCTCACAAATTACAATTGTCACGGGGATCCTATAATACCCGTAACTGAATGAAACACGATTATCCAAATATCTCTCCTAACTATATCTATTAGATCTCTTTGTATCGGGAAGTATATACCCGCGTGGCTCGTCTCTAGGTATGAACAGAGATTAGATCTTATATAAAGTATATATAATATAGCACGTTTAGTTCACTAGAAAGCACAACAAAAACATAATACACTTTGGAATCTGTATTAATCTACGCTGACAAATGTACTGCCGCAGTAGTTAATTAACAACAACAACAAATAGTAACAACCCAGAACTGATCACTTGATTAGTTAATCACTAGGTGTCTAGTTTATACAATATTCTAATCACTTCACCGTGACACAACACCCACACGTGTGATAATTGAGAAACGCTTCCAGGGGAACTTAATTAATAAAGGAATTACAACTCTATTCCTAACTGGTTAATTTTTAATTAACCCTTATCTACTCATTCAGTAACCTTGTAATACAGAATTAATACTGGTACCTATCACAATAAAGACAATAACCTACAGTTTACCTAGGTCCTCTAGGATGACTGGTTAAGCTTTATATATATTAGAAGAGTGAGCCTACAGTTTACTGCGTCAGATTACCGGTAGCACCGTCTAAATAATATTGGTATAATACAGTATCAAAATATTTAAAGTCACATCAATCACATCATGGTTATACAACAGAGCAGAAATAATATTTACCAAGTCCAAACGGACGCGTTCCCTGGCAGCCTTCCAATATGTTTCTCCTGATATCTCTAAAACCCTAGCTATTTATTATAAAACCCGAATATCGCCTGGGGTCACATCGCGGTACCGAATACCTACAAGTGATATTTCCACAGCGACCAAGACGACATTTTCCTTAGATGGCCAGACTTGATGACGCCTAGTCGCCAAATCACGGTCGTAAAAACCGCACTCGCGGAGGTATTACGTAACAAAGTGCCCACCTGGGCTTAAGTGCATATTGGAACTGCACACGGCCCTCTAAAACAATATCGCCATAGGCGAAAACAAAATTAAGAGCATGTACCGTCACAACAATGAGCACTTTAATCGTGTAATGTAGTCATATATAAATCTGAAATGTATGCTTTCTGACATGTTGACCTCATTGTCTATTTTCCATTACCTGTGTTCGTGAAAACATGGAAAATAACCCCACAAGTTAGTCTGTGTTAAGGCTAAAGTTAGTCTGTGTTATGGAAAATCTGCTCTCGTGAACCCACTTACATCCATGAGGACATAATATAAAGAAAGTCGATTCAGACGTCATTTCTTATATTGACAGTCACACGTAACAACACAAACTGTTTTTCACCAAGTTTAATCATCTGCAAAAAAAACTATTCTCGGAAGATAACTATGACAACGTATAAATTGAGTTACAATGTAAACAATAAAAATGTCCTCCTTTGCTTATTATAAATAACAGCTGGTATTTAATTGACAAACTAGTACAGTTACTGAGTATTTATTTTGTTTACCTGAAACTGCTTACATTTGTCTAAGCGATGTACTCAAATATGCAGTTACTTATTCCTAATAACTCACTAGTTACCACTAATTTAAGAATTGAAGACTGTACTATTAGAAGGACGTGTATTAAATAGTTATACTTGTAATTTAGATAGGGGAGTGATTTGAGCCTGGATGGGGAGTGAAATGAGCCTAGAAGATCATAAAAGTATTAAAAGATAATTAGTCCTTAAAAAAATACTACCCCTTTCATCCACAGCAGGCATGCAATCAGTAAAATAGTATCAAATAATACAAATAAAGTGTCATAATGCAAGTGTATTCCTTTCCTTTATTCATTAATTGCAATGCCGATGTCATTCTAGATAATAGTGCACTTACTTTAAATTAAATGGCCGTGTATTAAATAGCTATACTCGTAATTTAGAGAGGGGAGTGATTTGAGCCTGGATGGGAGTGATTTGAGCCTAGGCTCAAATCACTCTAAAGTGAAATCTGAGGGGAGTGGTTTGAGCCTGCTACACCGGTTCCGAAAATATTAGTCCATGTGATATCCTCGCAGTATGGGTTTTGACGCAGATAAGCAACGATCTCGCGTAGTGTAAAAATAACGATGCTTTTCTTGTTATTATTTACAGAGACATAACCTAATGTATATATATCATTGAAATATAAACATTAAATTCAATATATATTGAGATTGAAAGTTTTAGTTTTAGCTTACATGTGCATACTATAATATTCTAACCTTTTTGATGCGGTATGTATTTTGACGCGAAACATCCAGATAACTTGTGAATGACCAATATTCAAGGAAAACAACTCGAAACAACTGGAAACGATGTCCATAAATTCCATATTAATAATACACGTCAAAAATAACACAATTAAAATACATTTTAACCAGATTGACACATGTAAACCATATAACCCAGTGCAAACATAGTTACTATTTGTACATTGATCGGGTGGGAGTAAATTTGACAGCCATTCGATACTTTTTTGTTTGTTTATTATTAGTATTATTCAAAACAATGTCCACTTTATATTTCATGTGAAATAGATATTATTTTAAGATGTAATATGCACTTGAACGTCGTTTAATCCTGACCCAATATAATCGTATACAGTGCATGTCAAATAAGGACAGGGGACTCATTCGGACGTCCATAAAAATAGATTGACGTAGCGATGGTTCAGATTATCAAACATAATCTTCCAATTGAAACGGGCAGATTAAAAAATGTACAACTACAAAATAGTCTCGGACAATGTCCATTGTGTAATAATTACGATATCGGAGATGAATTTCATTATATATTTACATGTTTGTTTTTCAAGAATGAAAGAAAGCGTTACTTACCATCTTTCTGTCAGTCTAAACCAAATATATATAAATTTTATAAATGATTCAACTCTAAGAAAGCTGGTGTCCTTAGAAAACTTTCTATATTTTGTAATCAAATTATGAATACTTTCAAATCCTCTGGCTGATATTCTGTGTATGTTTTGTATTTATTAGTATGTATTTATGTACACCCACCATCTTATTACAATTATATTGACTGCTGTATGTATATATATCCTCATATGCCGTAGACTACGGCCTGAGTGTAAATAAAGTTCAGTTCAGTTCAGACGTAACTGTATTATGTTTTGTCCCTACATTAACCCACGTTCTGAAATGAGAATCGGAGTGTTTTCTTAGTTAATTGGTCTTTTCTCTCCGTGGCCTTTACCTGTGGTTCCTGATTGGCAGGTGTATATTTTGGACGGTCACCAAGTCAAGTTGTCTAGACACACAAAAAATACGTGCACGTTTTATAAAGATCACAAGGTATTGTAAGGTAGCCGCGCGACCACCCCAAAACTGATAATCGCCATTATCAGCCGTCCTGCTTAATTACTGTAAATAATTCAGTGAAACCCTTCATTAAGTAGACTTTTCCATTTAAAATCACAAAATTGACCAATTACGTAGTCCCAGAGAAAAGAAGTTTGGTCGTTTTAACTCCAACGTAAACTACCAATAGGCCTAATCATATGCATTTTTTCTTTGGATTTTTGAAGAGAATAAACTACTATAACCACATTTCGTTCTATTAATACAGATTGAAATATATTTAGTTAAATAGTTTATTATATTATAAAGTCATTTATCTTGTTTTACAAGTCAGGTTGATAAAAGCGAAACGCCTTGCCGTAAATGACTGCCTTTGTTTACACTGTGCATACTGGCCTCCGATTACAGTTATCTTCCCATTTGGTTGTCGAAAATCCGGAAATTTGACCGCGCAAGTAGTCTACTGTTTGACTCTGATTATTTCATGGCAGACAGCTATGAAGTGGCAACTATTTGACTGAAGTGACAGGGGAGATCATGTAGTTTGTAAACATGTGTAACTAGTTGACATTGAAGACTTGTTTGTGGTAATTCCGGCCCATACAAACGTAGTGCTTTTTGTGTAAAATGGGAGTACTCCGGCCTGGTTTAGAGGGTGTGTTTGTTTAAACCAATATGCTGGGAGAAAGAGCTGGACAACAGGGGTTGTCCTTTTCAGGGTATGTTTCCCCCAGGCAGGCAAAGGTACATACTGCTGATATTAATAAAAATGCTAAGGCTATATAGAAACATATAGCGAAATTAATTGTGGTCTGAGGCCATACTGGAGTTGCTCAGCTGACGTCACTTCGCCTCCAGCTAGAATTTCTAACACACTGGAAACTACAGAAAATGGTTGTCCCCCTGTTAGCAGGAATAATCACGGTTTTTTTTATTAACTCTAAAATTGCGTGTTTTTCATTTCTTAAAGTGTCAGTATGTGTTGGTCGTTCGGGTACGCATCTTTCCAACACATCAGGCTCATATTTGAGTTGACCCTCCCTTTAATGTGGCAGTAATAAGGCACTGATTGGACGATGGAAAAACCCAAGTTCATCGAGAACGGTCCTTCTGCGTCTCACAACACAACCAGAATAAGAAAGTTTACCACATAAAGGTTTTAGCCTTGCAAAGTATCTGGAGTAGAGCCCTCATTGATTCGTAGATATGCTATTAATATTATACCTTCCCAATAAGTTAATATACTTCGACTTAGTGTTCAGTTGTTACAAAATCTGTGAACGATAGAAGTTGAAAGAAGTTTAGGGTGAAATTAGCATGACACTACGATATTCTGCGAGGGGGGGGGGGGACGACGAAAAGAACAACCCCCCCCCCCCCCCCCCCCCCCCCCCCCACACACACACACACAAAAACTCACCACCACCACTAATAACAATAACAACAACAACAACAGGAAAAAAACACCGGAGGTTTTCCTTTGAAAGCGGGAGCATTCCTTAAATTTCTTAAATGCCATTTAAAACCCTTTTGTTTTATTTGCGTGTGATTTAAATACAGGTTACCACACATTTTATATTTGTACTACGTTAGTTCGTCGATACAGGTGCTGCATAAGATACATCACGTTTATTCATTGGCAGTCTGAAAGTTGCATAATGACCAAAAATATACATTTTGTCTTGTGAAATGTAAATATTATACCACAAAAAAGTTACATCCAAATATTTTTTATTATTAACTACTATTTAACTTCGTTTTGGAAAAAAATATGTCTGCCTGCTATTTTCTGGATACGCGATAACTAGCCTGAGTAGTGTGACGTTAATAGAGCTAGACGGACGTTTGGATCGTTTACGCGTATCACTGTCATAGAACACTATATATCAGTTTGCGCAATCTGTGCCTACCAAACGGTAGTCAAAGATTCCCACTCTAATACAATAACAATCCCATGTTTGACTTTAAATACCTTTACATCAATCATTTTCGAGTTTCCTGACAACAAATAGTAATCACTAATATTAATAATAATAACTTTATTCGCATTGAACCTAATGGCCATTGAACACATAATATATACGTATATACAGAGATATAATGTTAGTATACAACTTTTATAACGTAACATTGTATTGACACACAATTTGTTTACATTAGTGACATGGCGCGCATGAGTATTAACATGATGTTTATAAAATAAATAAATACAATATTATAGATACACATAATATATATATATATAAAACAAACTTTCTACTTATGTATTCACATTCACATGCAGGGAAAACGTAATTGTACACAATTATGTTTCTTTTTTTCAAATGTTAATACAAAGCTAACTGTCTTACTATTATTTCATTGTTATTATTTAACAGTTCTATATATTTGAATATAAGTTTATTTTTGTAATATTTTAATATGTAATGTCTGATAGATTTGTACATAGGACAAACAAGTATACAATGGAATTCATCTTCTATTAAAATACAAGTAACACAGTTACGAATGCAACATAAATTTGAAATGGAAAGGTATATTCTTTTAAAAACTTGTAAATACGATGTATTTAATAATGAATGGGCAACGTGGCAAACACTATTTTATTGAGACTTAAATATAATCGAGGTATGGAAACAGCTTGTTTGAAAACAAAATTCAGACTACATTTTAGAACAAAAATAATACTTTTAATTTCATCTCTTCCGTATATATTTATGGTAGATGTGTGTACATATGTGAATATATGTACATGTATAATATATATGTGTATGCATTTATGTATGTGGGTATCTCTTTGAATATACTGTCATATATGCGCAATTATGCACGAAGTAACTCTGTTCCTTCTTTCGTTTTTTATTTCTTTTTTTCTTCTCTATCTTTCTTTTCAATTTAGGTCAGTGCCCTAGGGGAGTTTAAAGAATATTTCTTCATACTAGATATGTCTATGTAATTACCTGTATATGTTGCTACTAATATATATGCTATGTATTGTAGTGATTTAGGGCCCCAACCCTAACACTACGTATTCTTCTGGGACAATAAAAAAGAAAAAGAAAAAACAAAGTAACACATTTACGATTTAACAGTGCAATTGGGTTAGGTTTTGCCCATCTTCCCGTTTCAATTAATAATATATGAGCAGCAATACGCAGTCTCGTTAAAGCAGTTCTATATTTTCCAACACATACTGTCTAAATATGATTTATACGGGAAAATATTTGATATATTCCGCTATAGTGATACTCTCGAAGAAAGGTCTAATTGCGAGCGCCAATCCTGTATAAAAAAAAAATATATATATTTGCTTTAATAATGATAAAAACGCCATTTTATTCCCTATACCCTGATTTTGACAGACTATAAAACCTCCAGTATTATTTAACAATTTTCTAACACGTATAGCCCATTTATTTTTAATGAGAAACAAAACCATATGAGTTACAATCATATCATAACATATTTTTGTAAATTTCCTGTTGTCATCTTTTATAATTTTCAACCCAAAATTTAATACTTCTATAATGTCTATGCACAATCAAAGGAAATATACCTAATTCGCCATATACAAAATCAGTTTGAGTAGTTTGCTCTACACCAAGTAACTGTTAAATAATACACTAAACTGCTTTCAGCAACTACTATTTAAAGGGACATTCCTGAGTTTGTTGCATTGTAAGATGTTTCCGACTGATAAAATATTTCTACGATTAAACTTACATATTAAATATATTTTCTTGTTTAGAATATCAGTGTCTATATATTCAATGTGTTTCTGGTCGTCTTAATATTTGTAAGGAGCCCAAACTGGATTTTGTCTTCCAAAAATTTCGTACGTACGAAAAAAAATAATTTTGGAAATAAAATGAAATTTAACCTTGTACACATATTAGAACGACCAGAAACACGTTTAATATACAGCCACCAATATTTTATGCAGAAAAATATATTTGATATGTAATTACAATCGTTAAAAAGTCTCTGTTGGTCGATAACATCTTAAACATTGCAGCAAACTCAGGAATGTCCCTTTAACCGGAACATTATTAAAAGGGGGGTGCTGACGGGTTTCTTGAGGGAATTAGTGATTAATATGTGAACTGTTGTTGTTGTTGAAGGAACTCGAAAATTATTGATGTAAAGGTATTTAACGTCAAACATAGAATTGTTGTATTAGCGCGGGTCAGGGGCTTTGCCCGCCCCCCCCCCCCCCCCCACCTGAATCCGCGCCTGCCTACTTTATATTTTTCTCCAAGAATTCTTGAGGACATAAGTGTTTACGCCATGCGGCAACACTTTGCAATTTTAATATTCCGGAGCTAACAATTAACTAGACAAAGATTACGTGTGGTATCGATTAATATGCATATATTTATCACAAACAAATGTAAATTTAACAAAGAGCTAACTTTTAAAATTATTCATAAAATGTTAACATTATCAGCAGTGAGAATTGATTTGGTCCACCAGAATTTTAAAACCGGATGAAGATAACTCTGTAAAATTAGGTTTGCGCAGGCGCAGTTGCTAACTTAAATGGTCACAGAATTTTACGTTGTTGTTATCATTGATGATAATTGTGATAGATACACACGTTAAATATTCAGGTAACCCTTCAGTATTTGTTTATAGTGGTATTAGTAACTTTGTTTACTTATTTCCGTAATTAACGATCATTTTATCGCGCAGAAGTCAAACAATGGAATTGGCAATTTTTAGCAGTGAAGAACTTAGCCCGAGTACTCTGTAAGTGTAACTCTGACTGTAAGTGTAAGAGAGCTAGACGGACATTTGGACAGTTATACGCTCTTATTACAGTCAGAGACCAACCTATGTATTTTTTTGGCAATTCCTGACAACCAAAAAGTTGGCAAAGATTCCCGCTCTAATACCACACCAATCCTATTTTTGACGTCAAATTCTCGGAACCGGCGTGACGTCACACGGCCTAGTTACCGATCATCCGGGTCTTTGGGGGTGAAGCAAAGCCATAGTGATTACTGGTTTACATAGAATAAAGTTATCATATTAACTTTTTACATGCCTTACATATTGTCATTTATTTGCTGTAGGTAACACTAGCATGAACCAACAGGAACCATAACTCGTGAAGGCATGAATTGCGTCTGCGCAAAAACTGGCTCCAGATTTGTCTCATTTAATGGGTACAAACTCCGTCTGAAAGCTCTTTTCAGATAGCTTCTGACACGGGAAACATAGCCAATGAGAAAAGTTAATACATTAATCGGAAGGACTTTCCTTTGGCACTGTCACTAACCCTAACCTTAACCCTAACTCTATGATAAGTATTTATAATGTTCTTTATTATAGCCTACGCTATGTGACAGTGCCAAAGGAAAGTCCTACCCATTAATCTGCTAGAACATTCACTTAATTTGCATTTGCCTAAAAATAATTCAGTGTGAAAAGTTTGCTTCAGGTAAAAATGTAGTTAGGAGAGGTGTTCTACATCGTGGTTTGGTAATATGAAAAACCATCCATACCTTTATTAGTGTAAATCAGAAAAAATACAGAAAATGGGCGTAAAATTGTTGATTTTGGAAGTTTAACAACCCAATGTGACTATTTCCGAGCGCTCACGGAAATCAACTGAATTTCCGATCGAAATCCAATATGGCGGCGCCCATCTCCGATCAGTATTTACAAACTTTTAAACATGTATTCCTTGACAATGCAATCAATTCTACATGGATTATTACAAGTAATTTGGGGACATATATCATATAATCAATACTTCGTATATATAGACCTCTATTATTGAGTAGAAATTGTTGCAAACGTTGAAACATTTATTTTGTAACTTCCTCCTCATACCACTTCGCACCCTTTTCATACTATTTTTAAAAACATATTATTGAGACGTTATAATCAAGGTACAAACATCATGTCAACTTCCCCAACCCATTCAGAATATTGTAATGCATGTTTTCCATGTCCATGTTGACAATGATACATCCACTACGGCTCTACTCCATCGGCACCCGGACACCTCCAACAAACTTTACAAAGATTATTCCAAACCATAGTCCTACCAAGTCAGTTCAGTATTTTGTTTGGTGATTCCTGATGGTGTATTTTGTGAGATCTCTGAATGACGCCCTCTCTGTCTCTGAAGGAAATATTTGATAGATTTTCATTGGTCTATCTATTTATTACTGGCTTCAGAAGTCCCACAAAAGACACCACGTCACCAGCAAAAGTATTTCATAAAAACAAAAAATAATTTTCAGACATTGGTGGGTGAATATGAACATGACTATTCTCATTACTAACCCTAGTTGTGGACACGTTACTGTGCCAAAACTCCCGTAATATCCATAGCTGACACAGTACAGGAGTTTTTGCGGAGTTACGTGCCCACAACTATACATACCAGTTCATTTTTCACATGCATTCTATAATCATAATGCACTAACATCAACATGGAGGAACCAAAGATATAGACGTAAATGTACTCTGTTTCGCTGAAAATTGTGACTTTTTGCTTGCATATATCGTTGTAAAACGATACTTAAAACCATTTTAATTCTGCTTTATATTATTTGTTTCCATTTTCAATCAGATTAGAGGTCATATTACATGTAAAAAACAAAATAATCACCAGTTGTTTGGATGATTGCCCTGTTACATTCATTATATTCATTATACAGGTTTTTGGACAGAAAATGAAAAAAAATATTTAAAGGTCTGTCAACCGGCCGTATACAAAAATTAGTTAAAAATTAATTTTTCACTCTTTTTCATTAAAACAAAAAGCATTCATCTTCTAAAACCCATACTATTATGTATGCAAACAATGAGTTTCCTATTTGAATTTTTAAAAAATCATTGGTTCATGCTACTAACACATAGTTGCAATACGTCTTATGTGTATTATAACAGCTTGGGTTGCCATATAAGAGAAACGAACAACGGGAATCTGAATTAGTATAATCTATATTTAGTACCGATGTGTTTCCGTGTACTTTGAATGTCGAGGGGACAGGGCAGGTTGGGCAGAATATAATTTTTGTTATGCAATTTTCAGGTAATGTTAATTATAAATTTTAACAATTTTGAAATGATAAAATAATTATTAATATAATAATTATGATGTGGGCTACAAAATATATAATTTGTATTTATAATAAAATTTGTATGCAGGATTAAGTTAATTATTTTTATGATTTAATAATTATTTTATTTCCAAATAATATGTAATAATTAAACAATGGCAAAGTTGTTACTTTACAAGTTCAAAATTACAATAGTATTATTGTCATATCTTATTATATAGATGTATTGGCAACAGTATAATGTTCCACTGAATATATTCTTTTATTCTTAAAACAAAATAGTTTCTTGAAATAATGAAATGCTTTTGTTTTTACAGATTGCAAAATTACCACATGATGTTGCCCTTCCTTACCGGTTGAATGCAGGCAACAACAAAAAAAAAAAATAGCAATAATAAAATATAGCCATCCTCAGACCTAGACATCTAGGGGGAGCAATATCTCTCTCTACTTAACCATCACACCTAAGATTAGTTTCAAGGAGAATAATATATAGTTTCCTTTGGCATGTGAATTTATATACATGTAGTATCAATATGGTAATATTTTAAACTGCCCCCATAAACTACATTAGGGAGCAAATAATCAGTTCCCTCAGTTATTTTCATGTCGAGGTCTACAACCTAATAAAACACAAGTGTTACCTCGTCGAACAAACATGCAAATGTTTTAATAATAGGGTTTAACCTGGTATATTTAGTAATAAAACACAAAAACTTACCTGTGTAAATAATGGTTAATATATATATGTATAATATTGGTGGTGTTTTATATCTAGTCACAATGGATATTGCAGATATTTTCTTGTTCAGTCTTGTGCTGTATTGGAATTGTTATTGCAGTTTAATTTAAGTAATATCTACAAAACTAAACTAATCAATAAATATAAAGTTACTTATCACATATAAATGCAAAAATATTAAAATTTGCTCTTGCACCTTGTTCAGGTCTCTAGTCACTGGGGGCTGCCACAGTTAGTTATATCCCCATCTTATATGCCTTTAATTTTAGAATAATGAAATTTTTCTGTGGTGCTGACATCTCATAGTCATACATGTAGCTAGTTGCAATTTTTCTTGTGTCATTTGTAGGTGTACACTAGTCACAAGGTGGCCACTTTGCCCCACCCCATGTAGTCTTGAATTTTTGAATGGTGTTCATCTTAATTTGCACTGAATTAGTTACCGGTAATTTATGGCTAATATTTAATAATTCTTTCCAAAAAAACCCACACATGACCAAGAGGGGGGTCATCCCACCCCCTGAACCCCCCTCCTTTGATGCACCTGGTAATTGTTTTTCATTTTCTTCAAACAAAAATAATAAATCCTAGCTCAAACTGCTTTTGTTTTTAATATCTTGTTAACTATAATGACTGTTTTTCAAAACATGTAAAGTTGTATTTCACACAAATACATCCGACACCAAACATTTTTACGTCTGACACCAAGCATGTTTATCTCTATTGTTTTAAGGTGTGATTAAAACACAAAGTTTTTACATCTGATATACTGATAAACATCTACCCTATAGGAATAGGACACTATATTTCTAATATGCCCTCACACATCACAGAGAATTAGACATAACGATGTGTGGGTGAAAAATTGCAGTTTGTGTGCATACGTCCGACACCATGCATATTTTCTTGTGTACTTTTTTTTTTGGAAATACTACTTTTAATACTTTTTTTTAAATACTTTTTCACATGAAAATACTTTTTGTGACTTTTTTTTCTGCAAAAAATAACTTAAGAAATCCAGTTTCAAATTTGACCATCGTACAATTGGTGCATCTTTTTTCAAGAGTGGTTTGTTCTTTGTTGAGTGGAGTGTTTGTAGAGCTCTCTGATTCTGCTGCTCTCAGTGACCAAGTGACAGGGTACTGAAATATGCAGAAAAGATTGTTCAACAATCACAAATACTCACAACATGGTACACACCATTCCTTGAGGTTGGTCATAAGCAGCAAACAGTAGGACAAAGGTAGCGAATGGCATATGGTTACCTATTGGGTTACGTTATTAAAAGCTCCTCACCGACGGCAAAATGTATAAGTGTGTGTGAACATTATCTGTCAGTATTTAACACGGGCGTTTGGGTACTGATTGGATCTAATGGCGTTTAGTTAGTACCACGCGATGGACCTATATTTGGTTATGTGCGTACCCTCACTGCATTTTGCCTCCTTGCTTTCGTGTTATGCCACCCCTTTTCACGTTTGGCAGCCCCATTTGTTTTTCTGCGCCCCTCTTTATTTTCGGCATACTGTTATAATTTACAGCACCTAAAAAACACTGAAAAACATCGATCAGTCTGCACACTGGATATCAAAGGAAAGAAGCCGCGTTATGTAGGAAAGCGCGACTGATGAAAAACTTCAGTAGTTTACGGTAGTTACCGCAACGTAATTTAACATTATTTGTTCACAGCCTCTGTTGTGTCCCATACCAGTATCCATTTGTATGTTTGATACACACAATAACAGTTATATTTTATTTTAGCAATGAACACGTGATTAGAAAGGTCATTCTGTCTTTTGTGTCCACTACCTCGTGTCTGATATTTTAATCCGAGTTGCAGATTTAATTGGTCATAACTGATGATTTTTACTTACTTAGTTACTATCATTTGTTTATTTAGCAATTCCTTATAAAATATTAGAAACGTTTAATTATTTTTTTTGGTTTTGTTTGTTTTTGTTTTGTTTGGGGTTTTTTTTTTTGGGGGGGGGGGGATATCACTGCTTATAAAAACGAAAATGGTAGTGTTCATTATTAAATAATTTATCTTGGGTGCCAAATAATATATACACCGCCTATACAAAATCGAAACTTTTTATCAGCTGGCAATATCAATACGATCGATTCATTCGATGAAGATGGAAATGAAAAGAACAGAAAAATATTATCCCTCAGTAGGGGATCGCTTAGTATATATATATCTTTCAAATATCTTAAAATAATAATTAAAACTTTGATCGGTTTAGCAAAACGAATACCCGTGAATATCATACCGACACTCAGTTTTAACTGAACTACGTTTTAACTAACTGCACAAAAAATAAGGCAACTTGGACATCGTACCAACTTTTCAGTACCAGATACTGAGGGGCAAAATAAGGGATAGGTATTTCTACAAAGTCGACCAACATACAATGTAATACGGTATCCAAACGTCCCCTTTGTTTATTTGTTGTTGTTTTAAATGGTGGGGTGGAGTGGGGACACGTGCGACTATCCTCCTTTAATTTTCACCCAACGAGAACACTGTATACAATTTAATGTCATCCATAGAACAATTTTCATTTCATATTCATCGAAAACTTGGGCAACTTGTCTCAGAAATACCAGGTTCCGTTAAATGTTAGCTGATGCTAGTAGTCCATGATTTCATTTATAATAAATTCTTGTTTATTGAAGTTATTGACATAAATTGAAGAAATATGACTACATGTACATCTAGAACAATAATATAACCTTTCAAAAGTCAGTTTAAATAAATTGCCATTGGCATACTGAAAATTGCTGTCGGTGGGCCCTTTCACCGACGGCAATTTGTTTTTTTATTTGACGTGGGTGATAAATTGTTAAGTTCGAGCCCTGTATATGTAGATCCCATTTTTGTTGTACTATGTACAACATCATAAATAGTTGTTCACTTCCTGCTTGTTACATGTTCGATAATTTTTGTCTCTAGACCCTTGTATCTGGTATGTTAGAAATTTAAAGAG
This sequence comes from Gigantopelta aegis, assembly GCF_016097555.1. NCBI lineage: Eukaryota > Metazoa > Mollusca > Gastropoda > Neomphalida > Peltospiridae > Gigantopelta > Gigantopelta aegis. Next base: position 74,891,019 of record NC_054702.1, on the reverse strand, counting down.
ACTTTTTATTGATGAAAAGAGAAATCGTGCAATTTGTTACCAAAATGTTGTTCATTTTGGACATAGTCTGACCAGGAAGTATTTTTTTCTTTATTATTCTTAATTAATAAAATATGCCGTTTATATCTTTTGCCATTCATTTATTAAAGCAAGCACATAAATTACATTAATGTTATTTCAATTAATTTTTGTGTATTTTTAATGAAAAACAAGTGCCCCGAAAATGGTGAAAATGCCACAAAAGTGTTTGGTCTACTATGCCTTGCCAAATTTCTAGGGAAATCACTAGTTACATTTAACAAACAGTGCATGTAAAATAATTTTGTATATTGATTGCCACTATTTACCTTACGTAGCTGATAGAAAGATCCATTTAATACCAGAAAAAAATTGTTACGAGAACCGTAGCGTCCATGCAAGATTTTAATATATGACTGGTACTTATCTTTGCCATTCAGATCAGAAAACACAGGTTTAATACACATCTTCAAAGACGTACCAATCCGATCAAAACTTCTTTGCCTATTTAATTTATTATTAATTAGAAACAGTCCACTTTTATACGGTAATAGATCACAACATCTGATAAGGATTTACTAGTACACTGTTCATATAGTTATGACAAAAAGAGAAAAGGGATTGAATTAAATAATGGCTTCTATGGCCTACACAAATGAACTTGTTATGGAAATCAGCGAAGTCGGTAAAATTGCCTCAATTAGTTCATAACTGTTGGCCTACAAAGCTTATAATGTGAGGTCCCGAAAATGGCAACCTGGCAATTTTATACTTTCTTTTTAAAAAAAAGAAAAGAAATGAAATTTAGACGGAATAATAAAAAGAAGGAAAAGATATGATAATAGGTATGTAGGAATGAGCCTAGGTATTGTTTTACGTCTATTATTTTTCTATTTTATCTTTTAAAAAAAATCCAAATAAAACTTCATTTAAATATTTGTATTTTAGCCAGAGGTTAATGAATGTGCATATGTTATTTATATATGTATATATGTACACACTATAGTAATAGTAATCATTGATCATTGCTGACTATTTAATTTTTGTTTCGTTTGTTAAAAAGTCACATACCATGTGACTGGAACATGATTTGATGTGCAGTACTCTACGGCATATTGACCAGTCAGAGATATCGGGGTCATATTATTTTTACTCTTGGAATTCTGCACGCACAGGCTGGCTTACTTGACAACTTACTACTCATTGATGATGGTGTCAAAAATTATGTTTTTTTTTAAATATCTTTATTAATTATGGCATCCCATGTTTAGAAAAAGTCCTTTGTAATGACAGATTTTGTCAGAATTTGTATATTCTTTTATTGACGACATTAGGGCCATTCTAGATCAATGACATAATGCTGTCAGAGCCAGTCGTAACTTGTAGTGGCAGGTCAAATGACGTGTTACAAAATATTGAGGGAGGGGGACTGGTTGCGTAATTGTTGAATTAAAAATACCACATGAATGTCAATGTCCCAACCAACACTATCAATTGAAGTAATTGTAGGCCTACCTTTCACAAGTTATTTAAAAAAAAAGTTTTAATAATATGAGTCGGTAGTGCACACCTGAGATGCATGGGTTGTAGTTCATGAACCACCTCCTCGGAACCAGTGGATTTTTCCCATCTCAACTATCATAATCATCTTCGTTGTACATAATAATGAAATTCAGACAAATTGATTCCTATATATGTTTAGCTGCACGTTCATCAAATCATCTAACACTAAAAAGGTGTGTGTGTGTATATATATATAATTGTGTGCATCAAATTATCTGAATAGGACATATTGTAATTAAAAAAATCAAATTGTCTGCATCAGTGTATACATGTCCTAATTATATTTCTGGGCCATTCTGTGGTATTTGGTCCATGGGTGTGGAAATTTCAGAATGTTCTTTTAAACTAAGTTTTTATTATAGCTTAAAGTTAACACCCTTAAGCACATGCAAATATACTTTTATTGCCAATTTACTTATATTTTATGGGTTTTAATGACAGTTTTATTTGAAAAAATAACTTTTATAAGCCAGGACGTGACATTTGTTTTTTGGTAATATTTCATTACTGTTATGTCAAATTTAAAAATTAGGTATCAGGACATCATATCTAAAATATACTGCATATGAAAATACTACTTTCCCTTCTTTCATATAATAATTAGTATATTAAATTATTTTTCAAAATATATAATGTCATGTCCTGGCTGATTTCACATATAAAGTTAGTTTTATTTAAAAACTATTATTCAGAAATAAAAATCCTTTTTAATTCTCCTTCTTCTCAATGTTGCAAGTATAAATAAAAGGTATAATGAAGACTGGCTGTATTAAATTATTAAAATAACCACCACAAACTTTGAGCCACGACGTGACATTGAGCCAGGACGTGACATTCAAGATGGTATGTTAAATTGAGTAAAGATTAAAATGTATTAAATCTCTCTATATAGAGAAATTGGCAAAACTGATTAGATAATGCACATGCACCTCAAAGAAATTACTTTTATTTTCAATATTTTTGTTCTCACCCTCAAGAATCGGGAACTGAGAAACTGGACGTTCGGGGGAGCATGTTTGAATATTTAACATGGATTTATGTAGATATAAAAATACTATTATCAATTAATTCTATGCTTCTGTTTTGACCAAACAATGAATTATTGATAATCCACCAATTTTTAAAGAATATTGTATTTATACCACGTTCCATTTTGTGAATCCAAACTGGTGTACATATATATATATATATATACTCTTCAAAAAAAGAAACGCAAAAGGGTACAAATGGGTTATAACTCCGATTTTATGTTTCCTACCGGTTCATGCTTTGTGAATATAAGGTCATTGCATGTCCCAAACACATTCCCACGGTTACATTCGATAAAACGCAGCTACTGTACAATAAAGTTCCAAAATGTGAATATTCGCAAAAACGCAGCCACGTGCAAACCATGTCACCACTGCACGTGCGTTGTCTGCACGTGCAACATGAACACCGACAGTATAAAAGTGCAGGGTGTTCGCTTGCCTGGCCTCTGTATCTGGCCGACAGTTGACAATCCAGGACATGCCACGTCTCAGTGAACCGCAGAGAAACAATGCCATCGGCCGACTAGACGCAGGCGAATCCAGAACGGCCGTTGCCAGGGCATTCCATGTGTCCCCAAGCACCATCTCCAGACTGTGGAACCGTTACCAGCAACATGGATCAACACGTGACCTCCCTGGATCCGGTCGACCACGGGTCACTACCCCCCGGGCAGGACCGCTACATCCGGGTACGCCACCTTCGGGAACGATTGACTACTGCCACCTCCACAGCCGCAGCAATACCAGGTTTGCGCAGGATATCCGACCAGACCGTACGGAACCGCCTACGTGAGGTAGGAATTCGTGCCAGACGTCCAGTTCGAGGTGTCATCTTAACACCACAACACCGTCGACTCCGACTGCAGTGGTGCCAGATTCATCGACAATGGCCTCAACTGCGATGGAGACAGGTGTGGTTCAGTGACGAGTCCCGATTTCTGCTCCGACGTCATGATGGAAGATGTCGCGTGTATAGGCGTCGTGGTGAACGTTATGCAGCAAACTGCGTGCAGGAAGTGGACAGATTCGGCGGGGGTAGTGTCATGGTGTGGGCAGCCATCTCACACACTGGCAGAACTGACCTGGTCCACGTGCAGGGCAACCTGAATGCACAGGGCTACTTTGACCAGATCCTCCGGCCACACATCGTTCCAGTTATGGCCAACGCCAACGCAGTGTTCCAACATGACAACGCCAGGCCTCACACAGCACGTCTCACAACGGCTTTCCTACAGAACAACAACATTAATGTCCTTCCTTGGCCATCGATATCACCGGATTTGAACCCAATTGAGCATCTATGGGACGAGTTGGACCGACGCCTCTGACAGCGACAACCACAGCCCCAGACCCTGCCCGAGCTGGCAGCAGCCTTGCAGGCCGAGTGGGCCACCATCCCCCGGGACGTCATCCGTACTCTGGTTGCTTCAATGGGCAGGCGGTGCCAGGCAGTTGTCGACACATGCGGAGGCCACACCCGGTATTGACGATGACCTTGACCTTGGTGGTGTGTCCTATCACTTACTCACAATGGACTAGAGTGAATTGTGAACAATCCTGCAACATTTGGTAATTATCGGACTCGCCATTCAATAATTAAATCAATTCTCCAAATGTTACGACAATGTGGTTTTGCGTTTCTTCTTTTGAAGAGTATATATATATATATATATATACAATAAATATTGTGTCAAAGAATTGTTCAAATACAATATGCTACTAAAATCATAAGTTTATTCCATGGCAGATACAGGTATCCAAACATAATTGGAATATATAAACCAACATTTCTCCAGTGAAGGATTTAATTGATAAAGATATATGTGGAAGATAAAACTTGCATTGGGGGAAATCAAATCAATTGTGTCGTTGAAATATTTGCTATTGCCATCCATCAACAGTTTATACTAATATACATTGTTGATAGTTTGGCCTATCAGATAATGATGAACAGAAAGAAGAAACTGTCCAAAAACTATAATTTCTGTACTGACTTGGGTTCATATTTTGAATTCCAATTAAATCACATGATCACAAAAATACCAACAAAAGGCAAAATATAATAGTTGCAAACGAGTTCTACAGAATTAAATGTCTGGCCTACCATAACCTTATTCAGTGTCATTGATAGTGCATCTGTAGATATCTATCTCAATGCATGTTAAAAAAATGTTTTTAAAACATTAAACAAAAATAAACTTCAAAAAATTAAATTAAAATGTTAAAATAAAGTTGAAAAACTAATTTTGACATGCACTGAGGTGAACATTCATAGATAGAACTATAAATGAAGCTTTACTGATGCAGGACATTTATGAAATATGTAGCTACATTTGTACAATCAATGTTGAGCTAAATGCAAAAGTTGATGCCGCAGCCAACAAAAAAGTTAACCTTTACTTCATCCTTTTAGTTTGTACATGTAATGTAAAGGTAAGACAAAAATCACCATACTTAGCAACATCAGGATATACAATGTTGTTGACAGTATGGTCACTGGTTATAAAAGTATATTACACGGATATTGTATGAGAACCTTTTTATTTGCACAATGACAGTTCAATTAATTGGATTTTATGCACTTATTTTAATGATAAAAACACTTAAAAAACAGTGTTTCATTAGTAGTATTTGATATACATATCATTTATTAGTTATATCAGTGAACTGGACAAAAAGTCGCATCCTGGCTCGTACTGAAATTTTTAAAAGTAAATGATACATCATAAAGAATATTTTTTTAGTAAATTGCTATACAGCATTTAGAAAAAAACTGGATATTGTGTTAAACAGTGTATTTCAGTAAGCAAACATTCTATCAGAGAGCAGAGTTTTTGAATTTACTGCAGTGTTAAAAAATTGATGTCCATTTTCGTCACGTCCTGGCACATTTTACTTTTCAATTAATAAGTAATATTTTTCTTACAAAAACAAAATTAGGCCTGACATGCTTATACTACTATATGTAATGAGTCTATAAATGATAAAATTGCATTTCCATTTAAAAAGGATTTTTAGTGAAGGAGATCATAAGAGTCAGAATGTCACGTCCTGGCTTAAATTATTACCATGGAATTAATGGCCCTTCTATAGTACTACTCATGAAACTTTTTAATAAATTATAACTCCATTCCTGAAAAGGAAAAGAAGTCAGACTACACTAATGAACCAAACAACATAAAATTAGAAGAAAACATTATTAGTTTATTGGTTAATTTTTGCAACATATCTGCATTTACATGTACCAATTACTTCATAAATTAATAATGCTTGGTTTTCACTCGCCTTAGCATTTTGATGAGTGATTTTTCACTCACCTAAGCATTTTGAGGTCTGCGATTTTTCACTCACCTTTATTTTTCAAAAGTCAAGGACTGAATAACACAATTTATTTTTCAATCTTCTAAACCAAAGTGTAACACCATCAAGGAAACAGGAAAATGTCTTTATGTTTAAAATTTCGTGGTAGTACATACAAGTATGCTGAGAAAATATGCACAGTTCAATATTTGAGTGATTTTCTTGACTAATAAAATTGACAATTATACACCAAAAAACAGTAATGAGGACAATGTTTAAGCCACACATTAAGATGGGCATTGACTATGATGTAGGTTGCAGGGTTTGTAATTGCCCTTTGAATATTTACGATTAACTCGAGGAACATAAATGTAGAAGATCCTAACTTATAGGACATATCAAGTCAGGGTTCCTGCCAGAGGGTAAAACGGGTAAGGCCCAAATTTTTGGCAGATTTTTTATTTTTTTTTGGCAAAATGAATTACTCATTACTGTGATTTTCTTAACCCTAACATTAAATTTAACCCATTTTTCTTCTAGGGGAGGCCTTCCATACCCCTGCTGACTGTGGTTGCATTCAATTCCATAGCACCATTCTGGCAGAAATACTGCAAGTACTAAGATAGGCTGGGGATAAACCAGCTTATGTTCAAATAACCTGCAGAAGGTGCACTAGTTCTTACCATAGTTTAAAATGTAGGTGGACAATAAAATACAACCCGGAAACAAAATTAAGTTTAAAACAGACCCGTGAGAACACTGCTCGATGACATTACAGATAAACAATATGTTCATTCTAGTAAATGGTTTGTAAACTAACAATTTTGTCAAAATTCTTAATTAAAACAAATTATCCACTCAAAATTACTTCTGCTAGTTTTTAAACCCCACCCCACCCCAGGGCTCGCGCTGTCGGTAGCCAAATTAGCCATTGGCTAATTTAAAAAAAAAAAGGCTAATAAAATTTGCAAGTGGCTAAAATTTTGGCTAAGCCATTTTCTGTCTTCTGGTGTGAACAAATGGTTACATAATCTATCCGACACCTCAAACATAATAATACTACCAAATATTCAATTAGCGTAATAGCGATCTCGTGACCGGTAACGAAAAACGGTGTCATGCAGAATACAGCGTAGGCCTTATAATGTTTGCTTATTTTAATAATCACGGTCATTAATTTTAACGGCATGCATTCAACATGTATGACAGCAATGTCTGGAAGATCTGTAACTTGTTATTTTTACTTTGTAAAATCTATGAACCAAAGTAATAAAAACAGACCAACAATGCGTGTCTATTTGAATACAAATGCCAGTTCAGGGCCAAAAGACATGTAGGCCATCTCAAGGTCTGAGTTCAGCCAGACCAAGTGAAAACAAAACGTTCGTTTTCGTTAGACTGGTTTGTGCGCTTCATGTTAAACCAAATGGACACAACGAACACCAATCAAACAGTTCACGAACGTTAGGAAGAACGTTAGTTGGCTGAACTGAGGACAGCTCTCGGTGCGAATATACGTCACGCTTCAGAGTCGGCTGACACTCGCGTGTCAAGAGACATCGTTGCGGACATTAAATAATACGATTAGGCAAAAGTAAATCTTGATGTAAATTTGTAGAAAAACAATAGTTATTCGTATCAATGAATACCTAACTGCAGTTTTTGTTTATTCCTTTGTCTTTGTTAATTTCGTACCCATGGTCGAGAGCACGCATGCAGATCGCGATCGCCGGAAATGAACATGCAGTATTTAAATTATACAAATTGCAGTTAAATGTACTTGTAAAATTAGTTTACAATAATAATATTTGTTAGATAATTTTAGATATACACATTTGTAAGACTGTGAGGTGACATTTAATAAGTTAGCTGGATTTTAAAAAGACCGTAAATATTAATTTTATTAAGGGATTTGTTGTTGGGTTTTTTTTTTTGGGGGGGGGGGGGGGGGGGCGGGTTAATAAATGGAGTATACTGTGGTGAAATCGGCATTCTTAGCCGAGGTATTTTGTAAGCAGAAATCACAACAAGCATTTAACACGACGCTGAAATCAACAGCAACAACATGGCACAAATTATGAAATCGTTTAGGGTGGGGAATTGATGGGTCACTTAAAAAAAAGAGAACAAAAAAAGTTATTTAAACTAACATAAAGGTTGCTATTTAAAGAAATAATGAGTTCTATATATAAAAAAAAAAGCTGTCAAATTTTTATTTGGTTAAAAAGGAAGAAAGAAAAAACACCACCATCCATAAAGATCCAAAAATCGTGTTAATTTAATGTCATAGGCCTTAGAAGTGGGGGTGGGTGTATGGGGTACTGGCTTCAAACTGAACCAACCCCACCCCTGCTGAAAAAAACTCGAAGTAATATATTAACTGCCCCTACCCCCATTGAGGTTTTGTTATTCCTATTTATTCCAGTTTGTACACAATTAGCTGAAAAAGATACATTTTCATATATATAAATACTCTATACAGTACTGCGTAAAACAAATTTGGCTAAAACATTTTCAATATGGCTAATAAAAATTCCATTTGGCTAATATTTTGGCTACAGGTATTTTTGATCCAGGGTGAGCCCTGCCACCCCCAATTCCAACATGTATAATGAGAAAACGTTTCTGTTTTTCAGTTCTATTTTGGTTACCAAATCAATAACAACTGGCTGGTAACAAAAAAAGCCGACAGTCTTTCCCTTCCTCATGTTCGAGAAGTGGAATGGCCTATCGTCGGCACAACTTCCAAAGCCACAGAGATCACCGGGACAGTAGGTCATATGACAGCAGTGGCAGTGAGGATACAGACTTCTCGGAAACCGAGGACCGGAGGAAGGCTTGCATAAAACGGACAAGGTGAACATTTGATTGACTGTAAATTGTTAACTAACTGGTACACATTTTGAACCGATAAACATAGGAAGGCTTGCATAAAACAAACGTGGTGCATATTTGATTCTTTAATTGTTAACAGTACTTCAGGTACACATTAAAATGTGTTAATTTTGGACCTGGATGTTAATATATATAATTACTATTTAGCAAATATAAAGTTTAGAATATATGTCGTACACATGTAATTTTTAAATTTAGTGAAAATTCAAATGTATGCTCAAGATATACATATATGCCGCAATTTTATCATAGTACTAGGGTCCACGTTATTTTGTAACATAAGTAACCTTAGATTTTAAACAGAAATAATGAATGAGTCATTAAAAGATTTCCTATAAAAATTACTAAATTATTTTATGTTTTTGTTCAGTTTTTTTTGCCTACAATTGATGTACATGTATGTACAGTTAATTATGTGACTTACATTTATACCTACTTTTTATTCAACTAACAAACTAGCCAATTGCAGTATGTTTGTGTTAAGAATCTGCTTGCTCCACGCACTGTTCCCATGTTGACCACAGCATTTATTTTTTTGTCTTTTCGAACATTTTATTTTTGATATACATGTATGTTGTGTTGATTGTTTGCAACTGTTAACTTTCAATTTTTTTTTTTAATTTAGTTTTGATAATTAGGTTCAGTACTGTTTACCACAGCTGCATACCTGTACACTCGTACATTGTTTTCACGTTCTGAACACTGTTTATTTTTGTCTTTTTGAAGATTTAATTTTTTTGGTATTTAATGTTAATACTGCAGGTCTTTGGATTTCACAGATTTTTTTTTTTTTTATATATATATATATATATACAGATTTTAAAAATTATGTTTCTAATATTACACTACTGGAGTGTGTGTTTGACACAATCACAAGACCTGATTCGGGTTGTTGTGTTAATTGAACTTCTCAGTGTTCCAGTTCAGGTAAACCCAAATCAAAGTTCCCACACACGCTCAAATCAAACATGTTACACATTTCAACCAAAATCACTGGCACTAATTATTTGTAGTGTGTCTTTTAAATATAGAGATCAAGAAATATTTATTTAAATTCATATATAATTAAATAGAAACCATTTAACCTTCTGATTACTGTCACTAACATTAACTTTTTTCGACATAACTCATGTGCTCATCTACTGAAGGTGGCAATCAGATAGGTCCCACTATTTTCTGTGGTTTCATTATGGGAGGAAATGAAGTAGGCCTAAACTATTATTTTAATTTAGCTGTCAAAATCACAACAGCATGCATATAATGGAGAAGGCATGTCGAATAATCATCTTTATATTGAGTTTGAAAATGTGTCTCTTTGCACAGATTTTTGCAGTAATTTAAATCCATGGTATTAAAAATGGGTTCCCATGACTTGTATTCACGGAACCTAAACACAGTTTCTGATGGGTTCCATAATCACAAGGCACGGAACTGAAAAGTTTTTTGCCATGAAATTTGAAATTCTAAGGCCTGTACTGTATGCTTCATTGTGATTGTCACAAATGTTACTCTTTTATTGATGTGTACACTATTTTTATATGCCCATCTATGATGGGTCATATTATGGTATGGCATTGTCCGTATGGTATGGCATACGTTAACTTTTTCTTGTCTGGACCATATTTTGCATACAGATGTATACAGGACCATCAAACCTCACACGTAGGAACAACTTGGGATGGCTGTGTGTCATGTACTATTACTAGATCACTGCAGTCCTTGCCTTTTGAAAAACAAAGGCGAGTGAAAAATCGCACACCTGAAAACGCTAACGCTTAGGCGAGTGAAAAATCGCATTCGTCAAAATGCTATGGCAAGTGAAAATCAAGCATTTATTAATTTAGTAATTGGTACATGTAAATGTAGAGACATATATTGCAAAAAAGAACCAATAAACCAGTGATGTTTTCTTCTAATTTTATGTTTGGTTAATTAGTGTAGTCTGACTTCTTTTCCCTTTCAGGAATGGAGTTATAATTTATTAAAATGTTTCAGGAGTAGTACTATAGAAATGTAATTATGACATGTATACACTGATGTAGACCATTTGATTTTTTAATTACAATATGTACTATTCAGATAATTTGATGCACACAACTATATATATACCTTTTCAGTGTTAGATGGTTTGATGAATGTGCAGCTAAACATATATAGGAATCAACTTGTCTTGAATTCAATTATTATGTACAACGAACATGATTAGGATAGTTGGGATGGGAGACAAAACACTGGTTCCGAGGAGGTGGTTCATGAACTACGACCCAAGCATATCAGGTGTGCATTACTGACTCGTATTATTAAAACATTAAAAAAAATAATAACTCGTGAAACGTGGGCCTACAATTACTTCAATTGATAGTGTTAGTTGGGACATTGACATTCACGTGGCATTTTTAATTGAACAATTACGCAACCAATCTCCCAATCTGATTCAAATTAGATCTACTGGTCTACCAGTAGATCTAACAGCATTGCATGGCTTCCCATGTCCAGGTGACATTTCATCTATAAATAACAATTTAATTTTAATTAGATTGCCAATCTCCCTCCCTCAACATTTTGTAACACGTCATTTAACCTACTGCTACAAGTTACGAAAAGCTCTGACAGTGTTATGTCAGTGATCTAGAAGGGCCCAATGTTGTTAATAACAAAATACACAAACTCTGAAAAAAATCAAAGGATGCAAAGGATTTTATTCCAAATGTGGGGTGCCATAATAAACCCCCCCCCCCCCCCCCCCCCCCCCCCCCCCCCCCCCCCATAATTTTAGACATCATCATCAGTGCGTAATAAATTGTCAAGTAGACCAGCGTGTGCATGCAGAATTCCAAGAGTAAAAATAATCTGACCCTGATAGCTCTGATTGGTCAATATATGCCACAAACTACTGTGCATCAAATCATGTTCCAGTTACATGGTCTGTGACTTTCTAACAAACGAAACAAAAATTAAATAGTCTGAAATGATCGTTGATTACTGTTACTATGGTGTGTACATATATATCTAAATAACATATGCACATTTATTAATCTATTTGATTTTTTTAATAATAATAATAGACTAGGCTTATTCCTACATACCTATTATCATTTCTTTTCCTTCTTTTTATTATTCAGTCTAATTTATTTGATTTTTTTTTTTTTAAAGTATAAAATTACACAATTGCCATTTTTGGGACCTTACGTAAGCTTTGTAGGCTAACAGTTATGAACTAATCGAAACAATTTTACCAACTTCGCTGATTTCCGTAATGAGTTCATTTGTGTAAACTACAGAAGCCACTATTTAATTCAATCCTATTTAACTTTTTGTCATAACTATATGAACATGAGTTATCCTTATCGGACATTGTGATCTATTACCTCACAAAAGTGGACTGTTTCGGATTAATAATAAATTAAATAGGCAAAGAATTTTGATCGGATTGGTACGTCTTCGAAGATGTCTATTAAACCTGTGTTTTCCGATTTGTATAGCAAAGATAAGTACCAGTCATATATTAAAATCTTGCATGGATGCTACCGTTCTAACATTTTTTAATTTTATTATTAAACAGATCTTCCTATCAGCTACATATGGCAAATAGTGGCAATCAATATACAAAATTATTTTACTTGTGCTGTTTGTTAAGTGTAACGTGCGTTATTTTTCACACTCGCCAGATTGAAATTACGTGTGCTGTACGAGCGCGATTGCACCTGCGCACCTTAAAAAGCAAGGTCTGCACTGTGATCTACGTTTCACAATCTACTGCACATACCCGTAAATCCTTGTCCGGACCATATCTTGCATACAGGCAGGGCTTCTAGAATTTTTATAAAATCCACTAGTCATGAGATCAATGATTTTAAATCCTTACTAGCCACGATTAAAAATTCTCTAGCCCTACTTCACCCTAAGTTAATATTTTTTTTACTAAATAATGGTAATAATCAGATATGTCACCTAAACAGAGAAAAAGAGAGAGTGAGTGAGAGAGTGAGTGAGTGAGTGAGAGAGTGAGAGAGTGAGTGAGAGTGTGTGAGAGTGAGTGAGTGAGTGAGTGAGTGAGTGAGTGAGTGAGTGAGTGAGTGTGAGAGTGAGCTTAAAAACACTAACATTAGGGGTTTGGGTTCGGGGAAGGATATTCATATTTATACAATAGACTTAGCTGCAATATTTGACCCAAATATTTAACTAGCTGTCGGGAATGGCAATTGTAGATATTTACTAGCCCAACATTTAATATCACTAGCCATGGCAGTGAGGCTACCACAATCTAGAAGCCCTACATACAGGGAGTATACTACCAAATCAATCCCATAGACGACAATAGTAACATATGTGGCTAAAACTCCTACCTGCAGCGTATCAATCAACATAAACGCCATGGATATAAATACTACCACCCCTCACACTTAAAGTGAATCAAAAAAAATTGGGGGTCAAGCTGCTCGTTTCTGAGATAATGGGTAGCGTCTATGACTACCCTAGTTCCGCACAAAATTTGAGACCTTTTTTTTTAGAGGTACCCCCATACATGTTTCAAGCACAAGACTATGTGACACATTAGTACTAGATGAAATAAAATTGCATATTTTTCTTACCCAGATGAAACTATTATTTTTTACAACCAACACACTCACATTTATAACCAATCACAGAACTTGTAGTGTTCACTTCTCTATCAAAAGTTGGGTGCACCTTGAACTTTGACCCAGCTGGAAGTTATTTGGTCTAGTACCTACAGGACCATCAAACCTCAAATGTAGGAACAACTTGGGATGGCAGTGTGCCACATACTATTACTAGGTCACTGTACCTACTTTTCATGGTCTACAGCACATAACAGTAAATCCTTGTCCGGACCATTTCTTACATACAGATACATGCAGGACCATCAAACCTCAAATGTAGGAACAACTTGGGATAGAGGTGTGTAGTGTTCTATTACCAGGTCTCTGTGATCTGCTTTTCACGGTCTACGGCACATAACAGTAAATCCTTTTCCATATTATATTTTGCATACAGGACCATCAAACATAGGAACAATTGGGGATGGTGGTTTGTCCAAAACAAACTGTTCATCGATCCCATTGCAAAAATTTCACATAATTAGACTTGAATCATACCCGTAACATATTCATTAATATAGATTTGGTTTTCCATGAAACTCCTGATGGGTGTATCATGTACCTCGCTGGTACTCTTGTTTTGATACTTTTAGAATTTTAAATTGATGTTGATCATGAAATAACTTAGTTTGAAACCCGATAGCGAATGTGTTTTTTGTATTGGGATGTCGTTAAACAGTCATCCATTTATTCATTCAAGAATCTGATTAAATCATGGAACTAGAAGGAGAAGGAAAATAACTCTACATTGTACTACTCTGCTTGCAGCAATCTAAGCGGACCGACGAGATCAAAGCCTTGCCTAGTGAACCGTGTGCGAAGTCTGAGTCTCGAGAACACAAGCAGTAACGAGGAGGGTGCGGCATCGGACGGGAAGGTATCGTCAGCCAGCTATGCCCTGCGTCACTACCCGCACTCTGTCGATCTAGCGCTGGCACAGAATCAGCGCACTTTGTCGTCACAGCTCTCTGACGAGGCCAATAGCGACCACTGTCATAGTTCAGCAGCAACACCGTCTTTGGAGTACAACATGGCAATGAGTATGGAAGCCAAAATATCCAATGCTCCCACCATGGCCACAAAGAGTGGAGAGAGACTCACTTTAGTAGTGGATGGAACCCGTTTTGTAGTAGACCCTGAACTCTTTAAACCTCGACCTGAAACGATGCTTGGCAGGTAGGTTTAACAATTTATACAAATTTGTTTTTAAAATATATTTGTTTAAACATTTTGCTACAAAAAAATATTTTTAAAATTATTTTATTCATATATGTATATATTATATATAGTGATTTCCCTAGAAATTTGGCAAGGCATGGTAGACCAAACACTTTTGAGGCATTTTCACCATTTTCAGGGCACTTTTTTTTTCATTAAAAATACACAAAAATTAATTGAAATAAACATTAATGTAATTTATGTGCTTGCTTTAATAAATGAATGGCAAAAGATATAAAAGGCATATTTTATTAATTAATAATACCTTTTTGGGTGTTTTATAAAGGCAATTTTAGAATTAATTAGTGAAAAAGGCTTGTTTAATCTCAGGGCAACATGGTGCTAATTACGGCAAGATGGTGCTAGACTATTGAAGCATGATGCTGCATCATGCTAAAACAAGCTAGAGAAAACACTAATATATATTAAATAATGCATTGATTTTTTGTGTTCGTTTCATTTTTAATTGTACCTGTAGTCCATCCCACAGGGAATGCCTTTTTTCATACATTGAAATTTACTACAAGTTATTTATATCTCAGATTATTTTGTAACTTGCACACAAAAATAGTAATTTTGTGTTATTTCCAAAACACTTAAAAATACTTTTCTTCTTACATCAAACCAAACTGAAATTATTAAAAAAAAAAAAAATTGTAGGAAGAAGGGATGGACTATAGATCATTTGTTTCTAAATGTTTTTACCAACAGTATGCATACACATATACATTTTGTACTACTTGTTGACAGAATATTTGGAAACATACTCATTCAACACATAAAAAATGGCACTGTAAAAAAAACCCACACACTAGTAGATTTCAATTTTGCAAGCCTAGTACTATTAGGCAGGCATGATGGTCATAATTAGATATGAGCATGCTATATGAGCATGGCTTGATAAAAATGGACTTTGCAGTGACAATTTCATGTTCATACACGTATACAGTCTTGTATGTTCTGAATGTTTTTTAAAGATTGTTTTATAAAATAAAAATGGCATTTGAATGTAACCAGTCTTCACCATGAGCTGAAGATCACTCCTAACATTGTGGCTAGTGAGCAAAACAAGCGTATACAATGATTTCAACTGCTTTTGTTTTTACACAGAATGTTCACATCATCTTTAGATCATAATATCACTCGACCCAATGAACGCGGGGAGTATGAAGTGGCTGAAGGGATCTCAGCTACAGTGTTTAGATCTATTTTGGTGAGTACTTCAAACAGGGCTAGTGAACTTGCACATCTGCATTGGAACCTGAAGTGTTAAGATTATGTACATGGGCAGCTGCTTTAGAGTATTCAGCATGTACATTGTACAGATATTGGTATAACCTACATGTATATAGAGATTATCATGGACACATAAGTTCCCATTAATTTTACTATTACATTCCTTGACAATCACACCGATATATGTAAATTGTGATGAGTGTCAGTCTTACTGTTATTTTTAAAACTCATTCTTATTGCTGTAATTCTCATTGTACTGATACTTAACTTCATCTTATTTACATAGCAAATCTATGTCGCAAGTCACATTATACAGAATGCAATATTGATATTGAAAATGGTATCATTTGATGATTACGAATGCATTTAGTTCTATTTGGGGGAAAAAGTATATAAATTGAGCCATTCACAAAAAATGGATCACAAGTGAAATTACTGTTGATATATATATATATATATATATATATAATATATATATTGTGTATTAAGTTGAAACAATATTGCTTGAGTGTTCTGCCATCAACTTTAATACACCAGTGTCTAAATGACTTGATGTAGAAGGAAAGTAACTACATGTGTATGTATTGTACTCATTTGTACATAATGTAGCTTGTAGAACTTGATTATCCGGTCATGACAACATCACCATAACCTGTGAAAACCCACATTCGCCAGTCGTAACAAATAGTAATAATTTGTTTTACTTGTGTGTTGTATAGGAGTATTACAAGACTGGTATTGTGCGGTGTCCTCCTTGTGTGTCTGTCCGCGATCTACGAGAAGCTTGCGACTACCTCCTTATTCCATTTGATGCAAAAACAGTCAAGTGCCAGAACTTACGTAAGTGTCTCATTTCCCTTCAAACACAAATAACACTTGTATTTTGGGCCCTTCCATGGTATTTGGTCCATGGGTATGGAAATTTCAAAATGATCTGTTAAACTAAGTTTTTATTATAGCTTAAAGTTAACACCTTTAAGCACATACAAGTATACTTTTATTGCCAATTTACTTTTGTTTTATGGGTTTTAATGACGGTTTTATTTGAAAAAATTATTTTTGTAAGCCAGGACGTGACATTTGTCAAATTAAAAAATTAGGTATCAGGACATCATATCTAAAATATACTGCATATGAAAATACTACTTTCCCTTCTTTCATATCATAATTAGTATATTAAATTATTTTTCAAAATATATAATGTCACATCCTGGCTGATTTGACATATAAAAGTTAGTTTTATTTAAAAACTATTTTTCAGAAATAAAAATCATTTTTAATTCTCCTTCTTCTCAATGTTCCAAGTATAAATAAAAGGTATAATGATGACTGGTTGTATTAAATTATTAAAATAACCACCTCAAACTTTGAGCCAGGACGTGACATTCAAGATGGCATGTTAAATTGAGTAAAGATTAAAAATGTATAAATCTCTCTATATAGAGAAATTGGCAAAACTGACTAGATAATGCACATGTACCTAAAAGAAATTACTTTTATTTTCAATATGTTTGCTCTCACTATCAAAAATCGGAAACTGAGATACTGGACATTTGGGGGAGCATGTTCGAATATTTAATATGGATTTATGTAGATACAAAATACTATTATCAATTAATTCTATGCTTCTGTGTTTTGACCAAACAATGAATTATTGATAATCCACCAGTTTAAAGAATATTGTATTTATACCAAATATTCCATTGTGTGAGTCCAAACTCATACACATACACATACAATAAATATTACAAGTGTCAAAGAATTGTTCAAATGCAATGTCTTCTAAAATCTTAAGTTTATTCCTTGGCATATACAGGTATCCAAACATGGATTGGAATATATAAACCAACCAGTGAAGGATGTAATTGATAGATACATGTGGAAGATAAACTTGGGTTGGGGGAATTCAAATCAATTGTCGTTGAGATTTTTGCTATCGTCAACCATCAACAGTTTATATTAATATACATTGTTGATAGTTTGACCTATCAAGTAATGATGAACAGAAAAAAGAAACTGTCCAAAAACTATAATTTGTGTACTGACTGGGGTTCATATTTTGAATTCCAATTAAAGCAGATGATAATAAAAATACCAACAAAAGGCAAAATATAATATATTAATTAATTCAAAAATATATGGTAAATTGCAAACAAGAATTCTGCAGAATTAAATGTCTGGCCTACCATAAACTTATTCAGTGCATTGATAGTGCATCTGTAGATATCTATCTCAATGCATGTTAAAAATGTTTTTAAAACATTAAAGGGACATTCCCGAGTTTGCTGCAATGTTTTAAGATATTATCGACTAATAAAATATTTCTACGATTAAACTTGCATATTAAATATATTTTCTTGTTTAGAATATTAGTGGTTGTATATTAAACATGTTTCTGATCGTTCTAATATTTGTACTAGGTTAATTTTCATTTTATTTCCTAAAATATATTTTTTCGTACGTACGAAATTATTTAAAGACAAAATCCAATTGGGGCTTCTTACAAATATTAAGACGACCAGAAACACATTGAATATACAGACACTGATATTCTAAACAAGAAAATATATTTAATATGTAAGTTTAATCGTAGAAATATTTTATTAGTCGGAAACATCTTACAATGCAGCAAACTCAGGAATGTCCGTTTAAAAAAAAATTTAATTAAAATTTTAAAATAATAAAGTTGAAAAAGAAATTTTGACGTGCACAGAGCTGCACATTCATACATAGAGCTGTACATGTATTTTAAAGGTAAGAGAAAAATCACCAGACTTCGCAACATCAGGATAAACAATATTATTGACAGTATGGTCACTGGTTATAAAAATATATTATATGAATATTGTATGAGACCTTTTAAAAAAAAAGAAGATAGTTCACTTAATTAGGATTTTATTTTGATGATAAAAACACTTAAAACAAGTAAATATCATTGATTTAAAAAACTAACAGTGTTTCATTAGTAGTATTTGATATACATATCATTTATTAGTTATATAAGTGGACTGGACAAAAAGTCACGTCCTGGCTCGTACTGAATCTCTTAAAAGTAAATGTTACATCATAAAGAATATAACTGATAACTTGTGTTAATATTTTTGTAGGAGGCCTTTTACATGAACTTTCCAATGAGGGAGCACGACAACAGTTTCTAGCTTTCCTCGAGGACCTCCTTTTACCCCAGATGGTTCTTTGTGCAGAGGTAGGACTGTTAACTTGATAGTTAATATCATTATAAATGTTTTGCTTTTGTAAAATGTTTGATATTGGTCAACTCTACTTAATTATTTATAGATGTAGTGCATATAATAAAATAATTAAGTGGAATATTTTATTAACCAGTAACTACTACTTTTGTAAACACTTGTTAATACAGCAATTCACCTAATTTGCTGTAGATTGTTATTTTTGTTAAAATGAAGTATCGGAGAATACGGTAGCTCGAGGCCATTGGTTTTTAGATTCAGGCCACTAAAGATTCTTTGTGAGATCCTGATGGCAAGTGGTAAAAAAAAATAAAAAAAATTCTACAATGCTACGATTGTACGAAAACAAGAGAAACATCTACAAGTCACTTCTTTTGATTTGCTGTCACGTGCAACATTTCACTAACAAATAGTTGGCCACCAGTAATCTTTGACCCATCCATGACATCAGTATACCTACCAATGTAATTTTATTCAAGTTGTAAAGCGTAAACATTGAAAAATAAAAAATAAAAATAATTAAGTACACAATATCATAACATAGATAAATTTAACAAAGTAACTACATTGAAAAATTACTAATTTGCATGGGGGGAGGGAGGTTGTAAGCCTTAAACTGTAATACACTTTATGCTAATAAAGGGTGTTTTTTGTTTGTTTGTTTTTTTAGGTGGGGGAGGGAGTTCCTATTCATAACTGAATAAATATACACACATTTATAAGTTACAACCTAATGTTGCTAATGCTTGTTAATTGTTGTAATAGGTAAAACAGATTATTTTATAAATTACTACATGGGTTTTAGTGGAAACAATTTTAGCAGATAACTTTATTCTAAAATGATTTAAATTGTTTGCTTGTTTCTATAAGCAAACCATAAAGTATGTCTAATGAGCCTATCTGAATGTGTAAATTGACAAATTGTTTAAACATGCAAAATGTACTTTGAAAAGTTAGTTATTTTCATTTACTAATTTTTGTTTTATCAACAGATAAAATTGGGCAGGTGAATTTTTCACCATGGCCAGTGAATTTTCCAATCCACTGGCCCCATAGGAAGTGAATTTTTTAAAAACTCTAGAACCCCTGGAAGTATACTTTTTATTTTGCAACAAAATGGACTATTTTTAAGAACAAAAACAAAGAATGGAATTGTGCTTTTGTGTTTAAAAATATCTTTATAAAAACTTATTAAGCAAGTGGCTAGTTGATAATATTTGCATACCAGGGCTCATGAAAAAAGAAAATGGCTAATAAAATTTACAAGTGGCTAAAATTTTGGCTAAGCTGTTTTTTTTATCTTCTGATAAGAACAAACGTTTACATAATTTATCTGACACCTGAAATATAATAATATCAAATATTCAATTAGCGTAATAGCGTGACCAGTAATGAGAAACGGTGTCATCCAGAATACAACATAATAATGTTTCAGGGCACAATATTTCATGAGAACCGTTGTTCTGTTCTCGTGTCGGTTATGCAACTTTAAAATCACGAGAACCGCCAGTTGGTTACGTGGTGAACAATTACATTCTAAAATTAAAAGTACCATATATCAGTAATGAAATTAAAAATCAGTTTTATGTTTTTAAATATATTTAAACCGCCAATGTAGCACAGAACCATAGTTCACGTGTTTTAGAATTAGGTAGGCCTAACTCATCGATTACGAAAATTATATTCACGTAACCGAACAATTAGTTAACTAAGTAAAACTCATGTGAACTGACTTCCGGTTGCCTAAGATTATGTTTGCTTATTTTAATAATCACAGTTATTAATTTTAATGGCATATATTCAACATGTATGCAAGCAAAATCTGAAAGATCTGCAACTTATTTTAATTGTGTAAAGTCTTTGAACCAAATTAATAAAATCAGACCGACTATGTATGTCGGTTCAGGGCCGAAAGACATGTAGGCTATCCTTGACCGAGTTCAGCCAGACAGAGCCTAAATTTTTTTTTTACACTAGACTGGTTTATGCGCTTCATGTTAAACCCAATGTCTACGTCAGAAACCAATCAGATAGTTCGCGAACATTAGGAAAACATTCGTTGGCTGAACTTAGGGCTGCTATCAGTGTGTATATAGGTCATGCCTGACAGTCAGCATAGACTGTACATGTCAAGAGAGATTGTTGTGAATATGAATAATACAATCACATGCAATTAGAGCACAGCTGAATTTCTAGTCCAATGGGAGCTTCATATTTTGTCACGTGAAGTACATTTATATCCCGATAAAGTACTTCAGACATTCACTTTATAAGCGGTATTGCTGCACGAGATTTTGGCTCTGCTCTAAGACAGTTAGAGGATGAGTAACAATACTTTATCGGCGTATAAAGGTAGTGTCGCACGAGAAAACGCTCGGCTAACGCCTTGCCTTTGTCTCGTGCGACACTACCTTTATACACCGATAAAGTATTGTTACTCGTCCTCTAACTATTACATCAACCTTGATGTCAATTTGTTAAAAAAACACAAAAAATGTTCGTATCGATGAATACTTTGTCTTTCGCACTCACGTATATCGCAATTGCGGGAAATGAACATGCAGTATTTATACAAATTGCAGTTAAATGTACACTGAATACAATTAGTTTACAATAATCATGACATTTGTTAGATAAAATATTATATAAATTAGTAGACTGAGCAACAACATGGTGTAAATTACTAAATTGTTGGGGTATTGGCTCTCAAATTTTTATTTGGAAAAAAAGAAAAAAAAAATAAAAAAAAAAAACAACACCCTCCAAAAACATCCACCCACCTCCATATTTCTGCATGTGTGTTCATTTAATGTCATAGGCCTTTCCAGCGTTCGAAATATTGGCGGACAAGTAAATTTCTAGATGTATTTGTCCATTGGACTAATAAAAAATTCTGCTTATTTCTAACAGTTGATGGGGGCACTGGCTGTCATATCACCACCCCCAGTGCTGAAAAATCAAAGGAATATATTAACTGCTCCTACCCCCATTGCTGTCTTTGATTTTGATCAGGGAATACGGTTTTGTTGTTCAGATTTAGTCCAGTTTGTACATAATTAGCTGAAAAAGATGCATTTTTATATTTATTTAAGAATTGAATGTTATATTTTTGACGTTCATGCTATGATAAACACCAAAACCGTTTTACACACTGTATGAATGGCGTAGCGCGTTAGCATGAACTTCAAAAATATAACATTCAATATGCAAAACTATATTTAAAAACCCAATCGAACTCTATTCCACAATGATTTACAACTGTATCAATACATAAATAAGGGAATTCCCTTCAAAAGTTACATTTGTTTTTTTCCATCAAATCTCAGATTCATTATATTGATTTACATACGGTTTTATAAATTTTAGTTTTCTGAATCAAATGTGAATAAAACGTTATAAAATTTAAAATAACAGAACAGAACATCAACTGATAATGCAAACATTTTTTCGATGAATTTTGAACTAATTAACATGAGGGAGAGCGTCAAATTATTTAGAAGATTTATGTGGCAAATACAGCGGAAGCCAGAGTGTCCGCAATTACCTGATTCTCCCCTACCTATATTAAAATTGCAGTTGTCAAAAGTTGAATTAATGAAAATGAATATGAAGACTGACTTGAAAGGGATAAAGTGGTTTCAGTGTTACTGTGTGTGTGGATTTCAGAGGAAGTTTGTGATTGTGTGATATTATTCTCGGAAAGGACAGGTCGCGGACTTGTGCATGAAGGCATATGTGTTTTTGCATGTAAGTTGTCAGTTTGGTGTTTTTGTCAAATGTGACAGAGCTGCACTCGAGTCTCTCTCTTGATTTGTTGAGCATTCTCTGCTATAACTTCTAATAGAAGCTTCGTTTTTGTGGCCTGTCATATACATTATGTGTCTCAGTTAAAAACCGGATTCGTTTAAAGCCTGATTTGTCACCATCACTCACAGTGCAGATGAACTTAAGGATAAAAATAGAAACGGGACTTCAATTGTTTACCGAAAAAGTGCAGTTTTCACGTTCATGGAAGAATGAATGTTTTTTTTAGATCATGTGATAGCATTTTAGCCAATCAAGATGCCTATTACAAAACTAATTATAAAATGCAATTATATATAAATACCGAACAATTAGTTAACTAAGTAAAACTCATGTGAACTGACTTCCGGTTGCCTAAGATTATGTTTGCTTATTTTAATAATCACAGTTATTAATTTTAATGGCATATATTCAACATGTATGCAAGCAAAATCTGAAAGATCTGCAACTTATTTTAATTGTGTAAAGTCTTTGAACCAAATTAATAAAATCAGACCGACTATGTATGTCGGTTCAGGGCCGAAAGACATGTAGGCTATCCTTGACCGAGTTCAGCCAAACAGAGCCTAAATTTTTTTTTTACACTAGACTGGTTTATGCGCTTCATGTTAAACCCAATGTCTACGTCAGAAACCAATCAGATAGTTCGCGAACATTAGGAAAACATTCGTTGGCTGAACTTAGGGCTGCTATCAGTGTGTATATAGGTCATGCCTGACAGTCAGCATAGACTGTACATGTCAAGAGAGATTGTTGTGAATATGAATAATACAATCACATGCAATTAGAGCACAGCTGAATTTCTAGTCCAATGGGAGCTTCATATTTTGTCACGTGAAGTACATTTATATCCCGATAAAGTACTTCAGACATTCACTTTATAAGCGGTATTGCTGCACGAGATTTTGGCTCTGCTCTAAGACAGTTAGAGGATGAGTAACAATACTTTATCGGCGTATAAAGGTAGTGTCGCACGAGAAAACGCTCGGCTAACGCCTTGCCTTTGTCTCGTGCGACACTACCTTTATACACCGATAAAGTATTGTTACTCGTCCTCTAACTATTACATCAACCTTGATGTCAATTTGTTAAAAAAACACAAAAAATGTTCGTATCGATGAATACTTTGTCTTTCGCACTCACGTATATCGCAATTGCGGGAAATGAACATGCAGTATTTATACAAATTGCAGTTAAATGTACACTGAATACAATTAGTTTACAATAATCATGACATTTGTTAGATAAAATATTATATAAATTAGTAGACTGAGCAACAACATGGTGTAAATTACTAAATTGTTGGGGTATTGGCTCTCAAATTTTTATTTGGAAAAAAAGAAAAAATAATAAAAGAAAAAACAACACCCTCCAAAAACATCCACCCACCTCCATATTTCTGCATGTGTGTTCATTTAATGTCATAGGCCTTTCCAGCGTTCGAAATATTGGCGGACAAGTAAATTTCTAGATGTATTTGTCCATTGGACTAATAAAAAATTCTGCTTATTTCTAACAGTTGATGGGGGCACTGGCTGTCATATCACCACCCCCAGTGCTGAAAAATCAAAGGAATATATTAACTGCTCCTACCCCCATTGCTGTCTTTGATTTTGATCAGGGAATACGGTTTTGTTGTTCAGATTTAGTCCAGTTTGTACATAATTAGCTGAAAAAGATGCATTTTTATATTTATTTAAGAATTGAATGTTATATTTTTGACGTTCATGCTATGATAAACACCAAAACCGTTTTACACACTGTATGAATGGCGTAGCGCGTTAGCATGAACTTCAAAAATATAACATTCAATATGCAAAACTATATTTAAAAACCCAATCGAACTCTATTCCACAATGATTTACAACTGTATCAATACATAAATAAGGGAATTCCCTTCAAAAGTTACATTTGTTTTTTTCCATCAAATCTCAGATTCATTATATTGATTTACATACGGTTTTATAAATTTTAGTTTTCTGAATCAAATGTGAATAAAACGTTATAAAATTTAAAATAACAGAACAGAACATCAACTGATAATGCAAACATTTTTTCGATGAATTTTGAACTAATTAACATGAGGGAGAGCGTCAAATTATTTAGAAGATTTATGTGGCAAATACAGCGGAAGCCAGAGTGTCCGCAATTACCTGATTCTCCCCTACCTATATTAAAATTGCAGTTGTCAAAAGTTGAATTAATGAAAATGAATATGAAGACTGACTTGAAAGGGATAAAGTGGTTTCAGTGTTACTGTGTGTGTGGATTTCAGAGGAAGTTTGTGATTGTGTGATATTATTCTCGGAAAGGACAGGTCGCGGACTTGTGCATGAAGGCATATGTGTTTTTGCATGTAAGTTGTCAGTTTGGTGTTTTTGTCAAATGTGACAGAGCTGCACTCGAGTCTCTCTCTTGATTTGTTGAGCATTCTCTGCTATAACTTCTAATAGAAGCTTCGTTTTTGTGGCCTGTCATATACATTATGTGTCTCAGTTAAAAACCGGATTCGTTTAAAGCCTGATTTGTCACCATCACTCACAGTGCAGATGAACTTAAGGATAAAAATAGAAACGGGACTTCAATTGTTTACCGAAAAAGTGCAGTTTTCACGTTCATGGAAGAATGAATGTTTTTTTTAGATCATGTGATAGCATTTTAGCCAATCAAGATGCCTATTACAAAACTAATTATAAAATGCAATTATATATAAATACTCTATACAATACTGCACAAACAGGGCACAATATTTCACGCAAACCGTCGTTCTGTTCGCGTGATGGTTGGCCAACTTAAATTCACGCGAACTGCCAATCGGTTATGTAGTGAATGTTTACATTATAAAATTCAAAGTTACAAACATCACAATTTTAAATCGGTTAACAATTTTGGCTAAAATATCTTCATTATGGCTAATAAAAATCCCATGGATTTGGCTAATGTTTTAGGCTACAGGTATTTTTGATCCAGCTTGAGCCCTGGCATACTGGAGTTTCAGTTAATAAGTTGATAACAGAAAAACTGTAAAGAAGATAGTTTGTACATTTTGTAAGTCAAATGTTGATGCCAAAACCTGTTTTAAAATTACAGCATGGTGAGCGTGAATGTCACATTGTTGTGTTGATTGATGACGACATCGTAGAGTGGGATGATGAATACCCTCCACAGATGGGAGAAGAACATTCACAAAGTAAGTCTTCTCCATCTACTCTTGTGGATTATACAGTGCTTGTAATATGAGATTATTTTTGAGTTTTGAAGAATGAATAAGATATTAATTTCTTGAACATAATGTTGGTTGTGTGAAAAATGCAAGACACCAAATAAATTGCGTATTTTACATTATACTTGATTCCCATCTATATTTTGTCATGCTGTGAATCATGATATTTAGTGTTGGCCTACAGCACAGCAGTATACCATTTTGTAAAACTTTACTAATTTCTGAATGTGATTTATATGAGAGAAAAAAATAAGAGGTTTTCTGACTGATTGATATTAAAGTCGTACAAATACCTGTTATATTTGCTATATATACTAGTGAGGTCATATCATAAATTAGCAAAAATGCATGCTTATATTTAAACATGAAATTTTATAATTTTTGGTGAGTATTCTGTTACTAAACTGCATTGTTACATAAAGTATTTCCTTCTATTAGTAAATATTTTCTTGTGTTTTCTAGTTATTTACAGTACGCCTGTGTATAGGTTCTTTAGATACATAGAGAACAGGGATGTAGCCAAGCAGGTTTTAAAAGAAAGGGGTCTTAAGAAAATACGGCTTGGAATTGAAGGTATGAATCTTTGGTACACTCAAGTCACATTAGTCTGTGTGGCACAAAAGTCTCTGCATGTTAATTGCATTACATTACATCTGGAAATTTGTGTTTGGGTATGTTTGTAAACAAACAAACAATATTAATTTAATTCATAAAACAATTGTTAAAACAACACATCTTGATTGTGAATATTATTATGTATAAAACTGATAGCCAACAATTTGATTGAAAAAAAAAAAATTAATGCACTAAACATATACTCAGGGCTCGCGCTGTCGGTAGCCAAATTAGCCATTGGCTAATTTTTACAAAAAATGGCTAATAAAATTTGCAAGTGACTAAAATTTTGGCTACGCCATTTTCTGTCTTCTGGTGTGAACAAACGGTCACATAATATATCCGACACCTCAAACATAATACTACTACCAAATATTCAATTAGCGTAATAACGATCTCGCGACCGGTAACGAGAAACGGTGTCATGCAGAATACAGCATAGGTCTTATAATGTTTGCTTATTTTAATAATCACAGTTATTAATTTTAACAGCATGCATTCATCATGTATGACAGCAATGTCTGGAAGATCTGTAACTTGTTATTTTTTCTTTGTAAAATCTTTGAACCAAAAACAGACTGACAATGCGTGTCAATTTGAATACACATGCCAGTTCAGGGCCGAAAGACATGTAGGCCATCTCAACAGCTGAGTTTGTGCGCTTCACGTTAAACCAAATGGACACGACGAACACCAATCAAATAGTTCGCGAACGTTAGGAAGAACGTTCATTGGCTGAACCGAGGCGCGAATATGCGTCACGCTTCAGAGTCGGCTGACACCCGCGTGTCAAGAGACATCGTTGCGGACATTAAACAATACGATTACGCAAAAGTAAATCTTGATGTAAATTTGTAGAAAAACAATAGTTGTTCACATCAATGAATACCTAACTGCAGTTTTTCTTTATTCCTTTGTCTTTATTAATTTCACACCCATGGTCGAGAGCACGCATGCAGATCGCGATCGCCGGAAATGAACATGCAGTATTTAAATTGCAGTTAAATGTACACACTGAATAAAATTAGTTTACATTAATTTATTTGTTAGATCATTTTAGATATAAATTTGTAAGACTGTGAGGTGACATTTAATAAGTTAGCTGGATTTTAAAAAGACCGTAAATTTCAATTTTATTAAAGGTTTTCTGTTTGTGTGGGTTTTTTTTTTTTAATAAATGGAGTATACTGTGAAGTCGGCATTCTTAGCCGAGGTATTTTGTAAGCAGAAATCACAACAAGCATTTAACTGCTAAAACAAATTTGGCTAAAGCATTTTCAATATGGCTAATAAAATTTCCATTTGGCTAATATTCTGGCTACAGGTATTTTTGATCCAGGGTGAGCCCTGTATACTCTCCCAAAAACGTTCTGTTACACCCGACTTTACATCATTTATTTCAGTTAAATGTAACATATTTTATTAAGAAGTGATACTGTATCAGGACTTCTAGATTATGGTAGCCCCATTCCTATGGCTATTGATATTCATTGTTGGGCTAGGAAATAACTACTATTGCCATGCCCGACGGCTAGTGAATTTTTTTTGTCAAATGTTGCTTTTAAGTCTATTTTGTAAATATGAATATCCTGCTCCCACCCCAAACCCCCATTGTTAGTGTTTTTAAGCTCTTATCTCCCTCTTTAGGTGACACATCTGATTTTTACTATTATTTAGTAAAATTGTATTAACTTAAAGTAAAGTAGGGCTAGTGATTTTTTAATCGTGGCTAGTAAATTTTTAAAATTCACTGATCCCATCTCTAGTGTATTTTATAAAAATTCTAGAAGCCCTGTGTATGATTACTGAATTATCAAACTGTAGTCCACCCCATTCTGGATTTGGATGTGTTAACGCTGAAGTATGTGACGTGATGTGAATCAATCATTGGGTGTCAAAATGTTCAGTATCGGTTATGTCCTCCTCTTGCTGCAATCACAGCTGCACAACGATGAGGCATGGCTGCAACACGTTTTTGAATGGTGTTTTGAGGAATGTTTTGCCAGTCATCCCATAACGACAAGTACAGTTCCTGTAGTGTTTGTGGCATAGGGATCCTTTGGGGAACTCTGCAGTCCAGGACGTCCCAGGGATGTTCAGTTGGCGATGTTGCTGGGTATGACAAGACACGAGCGTTGGTTTTGCTGTTGAAAGTCTTGACAGACATGTGCAATGTGTGACCCGACATTGTCATGCTGAAAGATACCATCATTGACGTTAATCAGTGGAACGTGATGCTGCCATGTCTCGTCCCCGTAGAAGTTGATAACGGTTTGGAGGGCAATTTGTTTTAGTCCAGCAATTTGGATAGCTGTGGCGGTTACTGCCCTAAATTGATCCCAAAGGTAGAGCAACCGGATGTATCAATATTTCACTGGGATGGTCACTCTTGGTCGGCCTAACCTTGTTCTGTACAAGTGCTTCCTGTATTATTGTAACACATCCAAAGTTTTCTTATAGTGGCTCTGCAAACCCCCATATGTTGGGCAACATCACCCTGGTTCACACATGCTTGATAGCGTCCAGCTTGATAGCGTCCAATAGTGTTACGGTATTATTCTTCTGTAAGCTTTGGCATTGTAACGTCAACCTCTGTGGAAGAACTGTAAGTTGGAGACGATCACTGATACTGTCCTTTATACACCTATGTAACGATGCCAGAGCATGGAAATTGTGACAACATTTGGCTGCCTGTGCCATGTGCAACCTGTGATTTATCAGGGCTGCGTTTTGGGATCACGGTCAAACTTTGATAGTGATTTCATTGCAGGGTATGAATATTGTTTGCTGTGTGTTTAATGAAATTATGTTCATATTTGTCAGACATATATTCAGGTAGTTGGTGGCGTAACAGAACTTTTTTGGTAGATTATATATTTTTGCCAGGCTCGATTAACGTGTTTTTGTATCACCTGTCAACACGTCTGTCACTGCTGTAATGATCAACCTTGTATGTCCACTTACACAAGTTTACATAGAAGCTTCAATACATACCTTATTATAATTTATGAATCCATAAATGAAATAAATGTTTTATTTTATCTTATTTTAAGGAGTGTGGAACACCATTTATATTTATCTTATTTGCATATTAATCTAAATTAACCTGAAACAAACTACAGTGGACTCTTGTCTAAACCAGTTCTTTGTGTAATCCGGATCTCTGCGTTAACCGGTCCATTTCTAAAGCCCCGTCCAGTTACCGTTTATCTCTTAGGTATAAATCTCTGCCTAATCTGTAATCTGTCTACTCCGGACTCTGGATCAAAAATCAAGAACAAAAGAACCATTCATGTATTAATTACCTCTGTCTACACCGGATTGGGATTTGACTGAACGACAGGCTGCTCAATTAGTTGAACAATTCATACGTACAAATAAATAATGTTTTAGGAAATAAAATAAAATTTAACCTCGTACAAATATTAGAACGACCAGAAACAGGTTTAAAGTTCTGCCACTAATATTTTATGCAGAAAGATATATGTAATTACAATCGTTAAAAAGTCTGTTAGCCGATAACATCTTAAAAATTGCAGCAAACTCAGGAATGTCCCTTTAAGTATATTTTTTATGTCTGTGAAATAATCGATTGCAAGTCTGGCTTGTACGACTGTTTCCCAACCATCCATGGGTTCAAATCTCATTGTTGATCGCGAGTTGTCGATCATTCAAGAACCATAACTCTGGATGAACTCTGCCTAAATCAGTCCTCTATGTAAACCGGACTATTTCAACGGTAGGAAGTGAGTCCGGTTTAGACAGAGTCCACTGTATAATAGGAAGTGTTTGTTGTGAAGAACTTAAGAAAAGTCGGATCCATTATCCGCTTTGTTGTTTCTGTGAACAGTAGCGACATAATTGGTTGTTTTAATGTTTGCTGCACAGACTTATGTGCTGTCATGCAGGCCAGTAAATACAGGGTGGTGCCACGAAAAAAGTGCTCATTACTTGAATTAAAAAAAATAAAAACAAAAATTTAACTTTCAGTAGTAACATGTTTATTGTTCCCTTGTACTGTGGTGGTGAAACAAATATTTTTAAAGAAAGATTTTAACTTTAAAATATAACACAAATGTTTAGGTGCGCAGACTTAGATACCACCAGTGTAATTACTGAAATACAGAATAACTGATTATTAAGAATATTTTCTGCAAATACAAAGTCAAATACAAGAACTTAAAGACTGCTATATCTACTATATGCCTATACAAAATTATAACCAAATGATTTAATTTAATAATGGGGAAAAAAGTGATTAAAAAAATATTTTGTGGATGAACGACAGAACTTGGGTGTGTTCTG
Source organism: Gigantopelta aegis (assembly GCF_016097555.1). Lineage (NCBI taxonomy): Eukaryota > Metazoa > Mollusca > Gastropoda > Neomphalida > Peltospiridae > Gigantopelta > Gigantopelta aegis. Next base: position 74,859,983 of record NC_054702.1, on the reverse strand, counting down.
TTGAGGCAAACATTCCATAATGTTATGCCAATCTATGTATCCAACAAGTTCTCTGGGGGCCCTATCTAGTTGCAGTCAACTTGACATTTTTTGTGGATTTAAATTTTCTGTGTTGTGCTTAAAATATTCTTGTGGAACGCGAGTTAACCACATATGTATTTTTATTTGTGTTTTGCGTATTATGATATAGTGGAAAAGAATAGAGGATAAAATATTTGAAAAAAAAATAACATGTAACATGTTTTCTTTTTTAATTTTTTAAAATATATATTTCTTGTTTAAGGATACCCTACAAATATGGAGAAAGTGAAGAAACGGCCTGGTGGACGGCAGGAAGGTACAGTTGTCCAGAATTTTTAGGTTCAATTAAAACAGTGCAGTGCAATTGTAGAATATTATATGTTTAATGTTCATAATCATGGGTGATAAAATCTGGTATCTGTAGAATCTACATTTAATGCATGAATTTTTTTACTCCGTAATATGCTATATTTATTATTACCCAGTGTTCTCGATACTCCATTTAATTGAGGCGGCCCACCCTGCTATTCCATTTTGCCGCCCTCCTTTCATGTTCTCCGCCCTCCTTTATTTTTGTGTGCCCCCCTTTATTTTCCAGCACCTATTTCCAAATGCACACTTTTTTCATACAAAAAACAACGATCAGTCTGCACACTGGACATCAAACGAAACAAGCCGCGTTGTGTACGATACATTTACGACAGTTACAGTAACATAATTTACCAGTATTTTTAACAGCCTCTATTTTGTCCCATATCTGTATCCATTTGTATGTTTAATAGACACAATAAAAGTTATATATTTTATTTCAGCAATGAAAACATTTTTATTTTTTACGGATTCGGGAATCCCCGATTTAAAAAAAAAATACCCTCACTTATTTGGCGCCAAATTTGTCACGTGATCAGAACGGTCATTCTGTCTTTTGTTTCCACTAACTATCGTCTGATATTTTGTCCTCAGTTGCAGATATATACTACTCAAAAGAATTTAAGGGTCAGACGATATTTTCGACATTATTTTCTGAATGTCAATTATATTAGCTAGACCATAATGTCACGCATGGTATTGTTCCATTTTGACGAAAGTGGGTCTAAGCAACCCATAAATGAATTAAAATCCACTGTCATTGACACTGTCGACTAGTTCTAATGGCGAAAACATGCTTACATTTGCACGTAAATTAGGGCGAAAGCGAAAGGTCTGCTAAGTGCCCATATCTTGCTTTTTCACAAAGCGCTTCATTTGCACGCTTTGCACATGTATTCCATGTTCCCAATGCTGAATTTCCGTATAATTGGAGCTTGCGTTCGTTAACGGTGCACACTCCAAATTCGACAATGGTACGACTTCAACTGACTATCGAAGATCGAGGAAGGGCTATTGCTTGGCTTCAGGATGGCAATACGCAAAGAAATGTTGCTCTGAGACTTGGTGTCAGTCAGAGTGTCGTTGGCCGACTGTGGCAACGGTACCAAGCAACGAATTCTGTTCGAAATCGTCCACGTTTGGGAAGACCCCGAAGCACTACAAACATAGAGGACCGCTACATCACCAATATGGCTCTACGTCAACGCACAACCACTGCACGCCGATTACGTGACAATCTGCGGACTGTGACTGGAACTCGAGTGTCTGATCAAACCATACGCAATCGTCTGAGAGCCAATAATCTACGCTGCCGTCGCCAGGCTGTTCGACCACCACTCCTACCACGTCACAGGATGGCCAGACGTCACTGGTGCACGCTTCATCTGCGGTGGCAACGTGTTCATTGGGGTCGAGTGATGTTCACTGATGAGTCCAGGTTTATTCTCCAGTTCAACGACGGTCGGGTTCGTGTGTACAGACGTCCTGGGGAGTGCTTCGCTGACGTTAACGTTAGACAACGTCACCGGTTCGATGGTGTGGGGCGGCATCTCTATCCACCACAGGACCCCCCTCTATGTGGTGGATGGCAATCTGAATGGAATCCGCTATCTGAATGAGATTATCTGGCCGTTGGTTCTCCCAGGCCTTCAGCAGATTGGTGGCGGGGCAGTTCTGCAGGATGACAATGCCAGACCCCACCGCGCCAGGGTGGTAACGGACTTTCTCAGACAACAAGGTATCACCAGGATGGATTGGCCAGCATATTCGCCTGACTTGGCCCCAATAGAGAACGCCTGGGACGAATTAGGCAGGAGAGTTCGGGATAACCATGCTCCTCCGGCCAACCTTCATGATCTGGGTCAACTTCTTGGCAGGCCATTCCCCAAGAGTTCTTCAGACGTCTGATCAACAGCATGAGGCAACAATGTGTCGAGTGTATTCACGCCAGGGGTGGATTCACACACTATTAAACGAATGTTCTAATGTGTAAAATCCATGTTTGACAACCTTCAACTTTGACAGCATGTCATGTGACTTTCTTGTATACAGTGACGTTTATTTGTGGGTTTTTGTAAATATGGAACAATAAATAAAAATTTTGGTGTAGTTTACATCGTCAATCTAATACACTCTGAAACTTATTTGGTTATAAATTTTTGACCCTTAAATTCTTTTGAGTAGTATAGTTTGTTGTAACTGATGATTTTTACTTTGTCATTTCTGTCATTCTGTTTATTCAGCAGTTCTTTATAAAATTGAGAAACAAAAAACTAAAGCAGCCATACTCTAAAACTGTTTCCTGTTGTTATATTAACATTTCCGGTGAGTGTCTTGTGCAAAATGGAGGGGAAATATGAATTGTGGATGAGATATCTTGCCAGCAGTAGTCTGAAAATTAATCAGATTGTGTTTTGATTTTGGCAAACCTGCTGTGAGATTATTGAACATACAGATAACTTTTATTTCTTCTATTCTATTTTTCCTTCTTTCTTTAAAAAATATATTCACTTCTGTTCATATGTTATATTGCATAAATATATCTTTGTCATGATTATGTATGTATTATGGAGAAAGCCAGTGTCTAATTCATTTGTTTTTCAAAAGCAATAAAATGTCTTTCAATCAGTCAAAAAAAACTTCTGCTTTGAATTTTCAGTTATATACAATTACGTTCAGAGACCGTTTATCCGAATGTCGTGGGAGAAGGAAGAAGCTAAGAGTCGCCATGTTGACTTCCAGTGTGTGAAATCCAAGTCAATCACCAACCTGGCGGCGGCCGCCAATGATGCACACGACCAGAGTATTGTCCAGCAGGATCAGGACGGGACTATAAACATCGTTCCCCCCCAGCCTTCACCGTCGGAGCCTTACCCTGACGTCGAACTTCCCCCTGAAGGGGATGCTGACTGATGCTGCCGCAGACTCTGTTGTATGTTGTGAGTGAGGGGGGAGCTGTTTCTTGAGGCTGTGTTGGAGTGATACTTGTGTTCAGAATCAGGCTGGACATTCCTGTGGTTCTACTGGATAGTCTTGATAATATCAGGAGTGGATGATGTGGTATGCCAACATTCACATTCGAAAAAAACTATTAGGATGTTAAATAAATGATGCTTTTTTATTGTTATTTTTTGTGAAGCACAAGTATTTTGATAAAGCATTCAAACAAAATATATATTGGCTTTAAATCACACGTTCAGTTAGAGAATTGTTTTCTTTCAAACAAAGGGAAGACCCATTGATATTCTAGTGGTTGTCAGACTAGTGCAGTGTTAGTCCTACAGCCATGACATCCTCCAGACATTTCAGTATTAATTCTCGATGGTTGTTTCAACGATTTAGTTACCAGTTTGGCTAACAGTTTGTTTATAGACATCCATCTGCTAGTCGGATTGCTGGCCAACCCTATTTTGTGAAGTTATAGTATTTTAGTGTGCAACTAATGATTTATTTATTATGTACATGCATGGATCAATCTGGAAAATGATTTTTGTTTTAGTTATTTTCTTGCAAAATCTTTAGTATATTTGATAAAAATGATTTTAAAAAGGGAAATATAAAGACAATAGTAATCTCCAAATATAAAATGTTATAGCCAATTTTTTTTTTAATTTTTTTAAGAAAGGCATTTTAAATAATTTGCTATGATATGTATTGTATTGTTTGTTTTCTTTTTCTTTCAATCTAATGCAGCTTTGTGGAGTAAAGTGAGCATCATCTACAGGGCTGTGCATTAACTCTCAACATCTGCTTGTTTGATCTGAAATGTGCTCTCCTGACCCAAATATGTCTGTTGAAAGTATCAAACAAAAATGATGTGGTATGTGCTGTCCTGTCTGTTGGAAAGTGCACATAATAGATCCCATGCTGCTAATGGAAAAATGTAGCGGGTTTGTCACAGTATGTCACAATTATCAAGTGTTTGACAGCCAACAGCCAATACATGTAATTATGTAATTAATACATCAGTGTTCTCTAGTGGTCTTGTTAATCAAAACAAGAACTTTTAACTTCTTGAATCAAGCAATATACAAGTTGTTTTTCAATAGACTTGACCATTGGCATAGCTTATTGCACTTTTGTTTCCTTCTTTTTTCTTTGGGAGGGGGTAACAATGGCAGATCAACAAGCCTATGCTTGTACTTCATGCTAAGGGTATACTAATGGTGTATGTTCTTTTTGATTGGTTGGAATTAATTTGATTAGTCTTGTAATTTGATTCTTATATGGTTGTGTGTTGCATACTTGATACAGTATTAGTGTAGAACACTTAAACCAACCACTAAGTAGTTATGTCCCTTGATCTATTTGTTGTGCTGTTTGGGGGAATGTGAGCATCTTTGCTTAGGACTTTAGTCCCAACGTGGTCTTCATTAGGAATTTTTTTTTTTTTATATATATAACAAAGTTTGGTGAGAGTTTTACTTTTAGCTGGAACATGTTTTCTCTTAATCAGCATTTGGGTTTTGAAGTCCATTTTATGTGTGCTTGTATACATGTACGGTACATGTATATTGCTGATAATTGCTCTAATATTTACAGAAATTAAACTTATTGATAATTTGTGATGCATCCATGAAAATATCCCACAAACAACTCAGATATGGAAATCAAATAGTGCTCTAGTTTTTAGATCATGAAATAATTTTGAATTTTTTTTATTAGAAACTTAGCATATTTCTTGTTTTCTTTCAAATATGAATATTTTATTGCTTGAAGCCTGCAGTCATAATACTCCAGTCGTGTGTAGACTAGGCTTGTAAGTGAATACTCAGGAAATGATTTGAAATTGGTTAAATTATTTGCATATGCAGGGGTGCAGAAAAAATAAATATGTCACTAGTCAACTGGACTGGTACCAACCACAATTTACTAGTCTGTCAGAATATTCATACTAGTCCATCAGTCTACACGAGAATATAATATTGATATAATTCAGCAATAACTTCAATAACCATCCAGTGACTTCTTTATTTCCTCCTCAACACATACTGCTGTTTTAAAATATATTTTATGTTAAATGTTATAGCTTAGTTACAAGTTGCACAACAAATACTGCATTAAGGAATTAAAAACAATATACATATGTGTTATTTATTTATTTTATTTATTAATTGACACTCAACATATTTTAATTACGGTTATATGGCATCAGACAGATGTTTAAGTGGTGGCAGTTCGTTTCCTCTTCCATTCTGTGTATATAGTCACTATATACAGAGAATGGAAGAGGAAACGAGCTGCCACCACTCAATGGGGTACTCTTTCCGATTAGCATCAAGAGATATTTTATATACAGCATCCCACAGACAGGACTACATACCATGGCTTTTGTTACACCATGGGCTACGTTTCGTCTCGCAGTATATTTCATGAACATACAGATTCATTCAATGTATATTCGACAAACAGTTGAATGGGGACATATGGGAGTCTTTACAAAAAAGGAGGTTGCCAGTCAGATTGGGGTTTATATTTTTTATTTGCATTTGGCAAATGGACTAGTAGTTTCTGTACCCCTAATATGTGCCCATTTGTGTATACTATTCTCTGCTCAAACTATTATATTTGTTATTCATTTGATTTTACCTGATGTATGTACATGTAATTACAAGTGTTCCACTATTATACAATTTATTCTATTCTGATTGGACAATGTCGCTAAAAAGACAGCTTGTTATCCTTTGATAAATGATGTCAAATGGCACGTCATCCGATTTATATGGGTCTTTTTAAACTAAATAAGTTGTGTTTGTAATTATAAGAATGGTTTGTCCTTTTTTGTGAATTTATTGTCGAATAAGTCACAAATTTTGGTATTAAATTTGTGACTTATACCTTGGTAAATTCAAGCAAAACATTATGTCTTACTATATCACCTGTAGTTAAATTGTAACGAATTGGTTTTTAAGATATCCAATGCTTCACATGTTTTTCTTTTAATATGCATCTGTAAACCATGTAAAAAATATATATATATTGTCTTTGATATACAGTTGGACTATTAACACAAAAATGTTAAATGGCTGATATGTAACTTCTTGTATGTTCATTATTTATTATATTTTTGTTCTGATATTAAATATGAATTAATTTTCATATAGCTTTGTGAAAACAGAATTAGGGGATTTTCAACAGCTGGGGGGAGGGGTGGGCAAAAACGTTTTAATGATGCCTCACTCAATACATTGTTTAACCTGTAGCTGTTTGGTGACTAACACTTGACAATTATAACTAGTGATGGGAATTGGTTAGAATTTAATCATCAATCATCAGTTATAATTGGTTTGCACTAACCGGTCTACTTTCAGTTATACAATCGGTCAGAATTACAAGAAGATAAGGACCATGCACCCTATTGTGTTTATCAGGATAAACCCCACAAATTGATAATTTTACCTTTAATAACTATTTAATTTTTTTTTTTAATTAACACAAGAAAACAAATACCAACCCTGATATATTTACACCAATTCCATCATTTAAAATGGAGGAACATTACAGTTAAGATTTTCCCACTCAATTGATTATGGAATTTTATAATTGATCACCATCAGTTCGATCTATTTTCGATTATAATCAATCAATGGAACAGCATCACTAATTATAACTGATGTTGTTGTGTTTAACTGGCTGCTGTTTTAAGTTCTAAAACTTGGTAATTATAACTGGTGTAGTGTTGGAGAAGAAGCTTACCTCTGTCACATAGGCTATTGTTCATCCTCCAACCCATTGCACCTCTGGTGTTCTAACCACAGAGCTACATGTACATCTGACTCTAAATAGATGTGTGTGTCCTTTCATTGTGATGAAGGACTGTTTGTAATAATTGGCATCTCATAAAATCAGCACCATCAGGGTTTTCCTGTCATTAATTGTTGATACATATGTATACTTATGCAGTTTACATTTGAAGAATTAACCATACAATAGCAGAATTTTAATTTTAATATTTTTTTTTTTTCAGTTAATTAATTTTATGTATTAATTATTTTTAAAATGACATATAGAGGTGAAGCACTTCTTGTTGAGTTGTGGTTACTGTACCAATATTCACAAATTTCTTATGTATTAAGTTATGTATTAATGCATCAATGTGAAAAACAAGCCTGGATGATGGCCCTTTAGCAGAATCTTGCACAGTATGTTACAGTCACAGAAAACAAAGCAACAACAGAAATCTCTCTAAACATATAGAAATCTTCCTGTAGTAGGTAGTCGTCATTAAATATTGATGTAAATGAAAGCCTTGTATCAGTGTTTGGTTCTGTATGTTGGTGGTGTGACTGTATGGTTCAAAACTGGTTCAAAAGAAATAGTTAAATGTTAATGTTAGCAACATGTGAGACTAGTAAAGTGTGTGAGAAATCATGTGAACAGAATCCAAGAAACAGTGTTGCCTTTAAACATGTTTACAGTGTTTGTATATTTCAAATTCCACAACATGGTGCTACATAATGAAGTCGATGCAAATTTATCTAATGCTAGTAGATACAAGAAGAGGTCCAAGTCGCACACACCTGCTGTCATACAATCAAGAACAAATATGTTGAATGCATATGTGATGGTTAGGACCATAAACCCTTCTTCTTTTAAAGTAATACAGCTTCGGATGTGTAGGCCCAGTTCCATTTCTAGAATGGCTAGGATGTTTGTCTCAATATATAAACAACATCAACCAATAGCCTGTTTGTTGTTACCAGTTACATATAGGTGGTGTTGTTGTTTTCTTCTAATATTGGCTAGTATACCCCCTCCCTTCAAAACACATAACAGCCATGCATGGTGAGTCACCAGCTTGTAAACACCATTGTGAAGCAAGGAATAAAGCCACAATTATTTATGGTATCGGTGAACCATGGTTTGTTGTCAGGGTCACATTTATCGACGTTTTACTCGCCATGCATCTTCATAAATCAAGGCTAATATTCGTTCCTCGTATTCAGCCTTGATGCATGTAGTCAAGAAATCTTGCCACAAAATGCTTAAATTTCATTAGATGCGATGAAATCTGATTGCAACGAATCGCAACGCTCCTTATAGATTCCCTTGTTATTGTAAACAAAGATGGCAGCATCAGCGTCCGTGGAAACGTGTCGTGTTTGTCACGATATGTTTAAAAAAAAGGTTTCGGCGGTTAATTTTTGATATTGCTTTCAAGATTGTCACATGTTACCGATGCTGTGATTGGTCAGCGATGTCATCGTGTAAGGGACATAATCGGTGTTACACATTTTCTTCCAATAGAGGGTGCTAGTAGTGGATATCAGTAATCTTGACTACATGTATCAAGGCTGAATACGAGGAACGAATATTAGCCTTGATTTATGAAGATGCTCGCCATGATGTGTTTCCATATGATATGGCATACTCTGGTATACTTTTTATGCTAAATACAGATGATCCTTTCTGTTTTGGTTTCATTTGCAATGGAAGTGGTCATAACACTGATCATTAAGTAGGTGTGGAAATTGTCCTATAATGTATTGCATATTATCTGTAGATAGATATTCTGTTTACTGCTGTCGTCTTGCTTACAGGTTGATGTGGGACGTGTGGAATCCAGAAAGCATTTATAAACATGTATATGAATTGATACAGTCATATTAATAAATTTTTATAATACATTGTAGTTTTGTTGTTACATGTTGTATATCATTGTATTGTCTCAGTAGCATAATAATGAGATTTACAAAGCCAATGGTATTTGCAGAAACTGTTCGTGGGATTATTGATTTTAATGTACAGTAGTGTAGTCGGTAAGTTGTTTGACGCTAGTGAAAAACTAGATGACCACATTTGAAATTCTAAAAAAAATCCTAAGATTTCTAACATTGGTCAAGCAGAATGTTGATATAACTCTGGCATAATATGATGTTAGTGGCGAGGATAGAGTTAAACAGCTCTTTGACATTCTGTCCACACCAAGACTTAGCAATGCACCATCTTGGTTTAGTCAAAGACCTGCTGAAGATCTTAACTCTATGCTATGGTGGGAATATTTGCATATGGTGAAAGTGCTGTTGATGTTTAACTGTTCAACGAGATGGCATTTGGGAGCAACACCTTTTTGCATTCCAATGTATGCTTCCCTATTTTCACATATATGATCATACAAATTATGCAAAATGGGGTATTATATACCATGCTGAGATGAATTAATTGCCCTGTGATGTTATTGAGCAGTTCAGAGGGAAACTTTGTAGTGAAGGTGGGGAATACCAGATTCAACCAAGTGGATCCTGATCAGTCCCAGGAATGGCTGAATGGAACCGGTAAGAGAGGAGGTGGAATAGTTGGAATAACAAAGAAAGTATCTGCTTTAACTAGAAGGGCTTTATCATTTAACCTACGAGCACAGATTGCAGCAGTCACTAGGCAGCGCAATGATTTTGCACTCGATGAATCATCGGTTCACAAAGAAGCTACCAAGAGCCGAAAATAGAGAGATTGTGAAGATGAAGAAAGAGTTACACAGGTTCTAAACACTTTTGGTGTGTTACGAGAAGTTGAATATGATGGTGCAACATTGCAACGAAGGATCAGGCAACAAAAGAGATTACAGAGTCGTTGCTTCATGCAAGAGACAGGGCAGAAGCAAGTTGAAAAATTTGTGAGGGACAGACTGATTCTTACTGGTGAAGGACAGCTTGGAAAACAGTTCAGATATCCTTTGCAAAAGAATAAGTCACTGACATTTTCCAACATTTATGATGTTCCTAAGGTGACCAATGGCAAGGGGAAGGCATTAAAAGCAGACAGGTCTATCCTGCAAAGACTACTCATTGCCTCTGAAGCTGCTCGAAATGTTGACTTGAAAAACATACTAAAGTACGAACTTCTGCCAGTACCTCTATCACTTGCACAGATGGATGGTAGTCTTCGCACAGGACAAAAATCAGTGCTTATGGAAGAACTAACAAAGAACATATCTTGTCTAGCGACCTTAGAAATCCCTAATGGTGCAAGACTTATAACTGATGGCCAGACATTGGTTGTTGCTTTAGGGAAGCCGCAAAGTACATTAACATTTGCTGACTGCAGATATTTTTGTACAGGCAGTCTACCAATCTGGTGCAAAGTACATTCGAATTGATATCCTTTTTGACAGATACGAACACCATTCTATCAAGCAAGGAACCAGGGCTAGGAGAAAGAGAGGAACTGCTATTCGAAGAAAGATTGAATGAAGACAAATACCCTAACCACATGACTGGCCTGGTTTTCTGTCCCACCAAGACAACAAAATTGACTTAGCTAGATTTTTATCATATGAACTGATCAGTGCATCCCTATCAGGCAAGAGTATTGTAGTTGCTGGAGGATTCACAGATAGAACAGATGTCAGAAGCAACACTCGGACATCAACATCACACAGTTACAAGGTTACCACGAGGAGGCCGATACTCGAATTATGCTTCACTGTGTGAATGGAAGTTCTGACACCATTGAGGTTTCTGCAAGAGACACTGATGTTCTCCTGCTGCTCATTGCACATTATGCAAGAATGAAGTGCACCAATTTGTGGTTAAAGGCAGGGACACACGAAACACAAAAATTCATTTCATTGAGAGAGGTTATTGATACACATGGTTTAGACCTTCCAACAGGTCAACTTCTTCTTCCTTGTCATGCGCTAACAGGCTGTGATACAACTTCATACCTGTCTGGTCACACCAATAAAACAACTCTTGATATCTTCTACAAACACAAAGAACTGCTTGATGACCTTGGTATGGAGCCTCTAGCAGAACATACAGTGCATAATGCTGAGTCATTAATTTGTAAGATCTATAAAGTTCCCAATGCAGCCACTACAGACAAGGCCAGATATGTACTGTTAAAAAAAGCACAGCGTCCAGAAATCCAACACGTGATGCTGCAAGATGCCACATACAAATAGCACATTATCAAACCAGCATTTGGCTTCAGGCCAGTACATTACTTCTAAATATTCCACCTGCCACAACTATGGGATGGGAACTGAACTCCAACCAGTTTTAGTATCCCTACCATCTGTGCCAGCATCCTGTTTGCAACTAACTGCACGCGGCTGCACGTCCATGTGTTCTTCTCAGAAATGTAAATGCAGAAAAGCAAAACTGTAGTGAACTGGTGCTTTCAAATGTGCAGGTGACTGCATGAACATTGACGCATTTGACCAATAACAGATTTAATGTTTGTGTGACCCAACGTAAGAAGTCTATAATAGTGTGAATTTGAATGCAATATTTGAAGTTTATGTTTATATTAGAATAACATGTTTCAAATGTTAGTTATTAATCTAATGTTATACTTTGGTGCTTAATTTCATCCATTATCCAAAACACGACATGTAAAAATTACATGTTTATAGAGAGAAACGATACAATGTCTTGTTGTATCGAGAAACCACCTTATAAACTGACCTTGACCTTTCCTGTAAATTACCAAAACCTTAATATTACATACTTTAATTTGTTTGTATTGAATTTCTGGATGCTTAGTATGTTAGAAAAATGTCTTAGATCATTGTTATATCTCAATTAGTTGAGAAGTAATGAAATCATATAGAAAGATTGGCGGCCATCTTGTTTTGGGGCTTTAGAGGGTTTAAAACACAAAATTCAGCTTGGTATACAGCATTTTTGGAATCAGCAAATCCTAGTCATATAAAAATGACTGTATACTATATTCTACGAAAAATGCCATAACATGTCTCAAATCTCCAAAATGTGCCTAGACTACTATGTTCCTGAAGCCATCGTGGTACGTGTAACGACATAGTTGACATGTCATTGACCACATTTGTTATATTCTCGAATGTGTCTTTATGATATAAACTTGATAATTTTAAAATAGATCAAACTGAAAAGTTTTTACCGTCCGTGAAATTTAACATGCTTAATTAAAATTCAATACGTTTTGATAGACGTGTAGCTACGCCCAAAATTGAGGTACACACATTTGAGTCTTCAAGGGCGGGACGTATCTCAGTGGTAAATCGCTCGCCTGATGCACGGTGTGTCTGGGATCGATCCTAGTAGGTGGCCCATGCAAAATAATTGGTATATCAAAGGCTGTAGTATGTGCTATCCTGTCTGTGGGATACTGCATGCAAAAGATCCCTTTGTACTAATGCGGAAAATGTAACGGGTTTCCTCTAAGATTAAGTCAGAATAACCAAATGTTTGACATCGAATAGCCGATGATTAATAAATGTGCTCTAATAGTGCCGTAAAACAAAACACATTTTAACTGTCTTCTTGCATTGCACAATAGAAGAAACTGCTTTTGTGAAATATTTTTTTATTCTTCTGCTTTTTATACTTTTCCAGCTATAAATATCGTGGAAAAACCAAAAGATGCTTTACCAACTAGAACATGCCCAACATCTACCTTACCATCGATGGTCGATTGTTTCACACAAGCCTTATTAATCCTCTACTTGTCCAACCGAATGGGAGTACTGGCTTTATCTCTATCCGTCCGTTTGTCTGTCCGTCCGTCTGTCCCATATATAGTTTTCCGAATTGTGTGTTGTTAGTTTTTTTTGGGGGGTTTTTTGGGGTTTTTTTTACAATGCCTTCAGATATTGAGCTGATATTTTGTGTGTTTAGCGTTATTGTGTACTGTTGCAGATCAAGTTTGACTTTCGTGACGATTTACCTATTTTTGATAATTATGGCCCCTGAAGTTACGAGATAAAATTTGTCTTCTGTATAGCTTTATCACTTTCTGTTACAGATCAAGTTTATCTTCCATGACGGTTTATACATTTTCACAGTTATGTCCCTTGAACTTAAAAAACAATTGTTTTCCAGAGCTTTTTTGCAATGCCTGAAGATATTGATAGCAATTATGTATATAGCTCTATCATGTACTGTTACAGTTCAAGTTTAACATTCATGGCGATTTACCCATATTTCACAGTTATGTCCCTTGAATTTAGGAGATTTGTTGGGCCCAGTAGGGGACATATATATTGCTTTAGCAGTAGGGGAGACCGGGGCACAGTGGATCAAGGGGCACCGTGAATCTGTCTATTTTTAGAGAAATTGATACTTTGTAATAACAAGATGATGTCATCAGTTTATACCTCTAGGCAATCCCCAACTGAATTAGTGCATGATTCAAGACCAGATTTCACTGCAGAACAATTACAAGGTAAAGTATGTTTTTCACTACCTAAAGTAAAATTTGCATGCTCTATTGTTTTTGTCATTTAGTATAGATCATCCAGTAATAAGTAACCAAGCACTTGTTTGTAATTAGAGGGCTGTTTCATGCAGTTAATAAACATGTGTTCTGTCTGCTGCAGGCAGCCATTTTTAAAACAATGCCACAAGAGGGCATTAAGTGCATTTGGGGTACAGTGAATCGGGGTACAGTAGCTCATTTTGACAAGATATTCACTGTGCCCCGGAAAATTTTCAAAACTTTATAGGGCAGATCCAAAACCGTATTGAAGCTACTGATAAGGCAATCTTTGAAGTGAAGTTCTTGAGACGTGAGAAACCAAATGTAGAAGACCTATCAGATGTTTCGTTCGAAGATGTTGTAGGGAAGTTGCCTGCTCCCAGCGAACAAGGTGGCACAGCTCGTGTCGCGCGCCAAATGGTATTTCCAGTGGACCTCACCTCTTACTCGGATGTGCTGCGCTAGATTAACACCAGTTAACATCTTCAACCAGGGGATTCATTGACCTGTTTTGAATATTGCACGTCCCACAGATGCAGTTTAGTTTAAAATGTTTTGCAAGACATGCACATACTATGTTACCTTTGTACTTGTTCACTGTTTATAACCTTGAACACTAGGTTTAACCGTAACAGGTTTTTTAGGACTATTTTAAATTCAGTTATTATAATTTTATTTCCTTTTGCCTACACTTAGAAGGCATAGGAAACTATTGCCACAAGTGCCTAATTTTGCTATCTTTGTTATCAACAACATCTTTAAGCACAGTTATTTTGGTATTTGTCAAATTTTCATTTTTAAGAATAAATACAATGTTTGTGAATATTAAATTGGAATATGGAGTCCTTTTTTTTAACATTTGATTTACTGTGCCCCGTTCAGTGGTTCACTCTGCCCCGGTACCTGCCCACAGTGAATCAATTTTTTTTATTTTTTTTTTAATTTCCATTCAGCAAAAAATGGTGGCAATTGGCAGGTTATAAGTAAACATGTTTTATAGAGGTGAAGTTCTTCTATCATTTCCACCATCAACATTAAGCATGCCGACTTTAACATAGAAATAATATTAAACAGAATATTTCCGATCCACTGTGCCCCGGTCTCCCCTAATCTCAGAATTCATTTTGTTTAAGGATAAAAACACTTTATTCCTTCGAGTATTTTTTTTCTTCTCCCAAATAACATGCTGAGAAATAAAGAAAAATATGTTATCCTGGAACAAAAAACTATGGGCTGTAAGAAAAGGAAATGGTAGGCCAATGGACCATCATCGGTAGTAGGTTTTTAATGGTACAGCTTCTTGTTTTGACATCACGTTTTGTATCACGCTTCATTTTAAAAAGTAAAACATAATATATCCAAATGAAAACTACCATCAATATACAAAACAGTAAACTTGTTTTGTTCAAATTTGTCACTATTCTGCATTGCATACTTTTCTCGCTATTCAACTTAAAAAGTGGGACTTTGTTGTTGTTATTGTTGTTTCATTACCCGAAAGGCCTTCAAATAAAATATATTTAAAAAAAAGTAAAATATAATGATAAATACCAAACAGAAATAAAATAACTACAAAACACCCGGAACTGCAAAGTTAAATATAGACTGTACCAGAGACTGCTGCTTTAAGTTCGACACTGAAACTGATCCAGATATAGTACATAGTTCCGGATCGTTTATTCATCTGAAGTGTAAGCTGCGATCCAGCAGTTATGTCCTCAGACGTGAATAACAAATGGGTGGGGAGCAACAACATTACTTTTCTTGACCCGCGCGTGAATCAAAGACCTTGGAATTTGGCACACAACACACTATTTATTTGTCATTAACACGGTTTTATTGCAGTACCTCATGCGGATCAGGATATACGATACCTATACAAAACACGGAAAAGATAACAAAGACAGAATGGTGTATCATGCTATTTGACTCGCCCTGCTATTGACTGGGCTCATAGGAATCCGAGGTGGGGGAAGTCAAATAAGTTAATATTGACCCACAAATATGTGCATAATACACATAAGTTACTTGCCGCGCGAGTGCCGTAAATAAGTTTTAGTTGGAAAATACCTTTAAATTTATGTTAAGCTTGGTTTCTGAGGCTGTGTAAGAAATAGAATGCCGCACTACATTCGTGTCCGTTAGACACCATTTATCTTACATCTTTCGCTCGATGGATATGTTTTTCTTGAATAACTCGTAAAATAACGTATATCCAATTGCCACCCGTGTAGTTACTATTACAATTCACCTAGGACAGAGTGTTGACTAATGACGTATGTCTGTGACATTTTATCCCACGATGACTTCAGTTGCCAGATAGCATTCATGGGATGCTGCAGGGGAAAGAAAAATAGAGTTGTCGTGTTGGTCTGTTGATTTTGATCTGTTTTCAAGATTTTGATCTATTTTCGTACTTAATTTATTTTCGCAGTAGCCATCACTTATTTTCGTGGTATATTATCAGTCTTCACTCATGTGATGTATTTCATTATAGATCTTAACGATTAGTCAAGTAGATGCATTTACATTATTCTTGTTATGGTGACAACATGCTTTACTAGCAAGCACATTGAATGGAATTTGTCCATATACATTCACCCCCCCCCCCCGCCCGCCCTGCAAATACAGACTACAATTTTAACATTAATCATTATAATGACATTACCGCCTGCAGAGATGTTAAATGACAATTTATTCACAATAATTTTTGCATGACTGAATTTCTTTAAGCGTAGTTTTATGAGAGAAAAGTCAATGACACATTGCTCAGCCTACTTACCCTGTTAGCGACCAACAGTGTCCTGTGTTTCAGAAGCGGAGGTGTGTGTGTGTTGAAGCGGGGGTAATGTTGCAATCCATTGCCCTTATCGTTAAGTAAATAAAATGTACTCTTGTACGAACACCAGTCATTTCGGCATATCTACTCACAGCAGACTAAATGTACTTTATTACATTTTAAAAAAGAAGAATGGTTATTATACCCTTAATCACAAAACAGAAATGAGCCCTAAATGACTGAGGTACATGTGATACACCTTGAGATATAACATGATACGTGTGGACGCTTTCATACGTAAATCTCTACTGTATTAGGCATGTATACATCTTTACCAACATACCGAAACACCCACCTGTAAACTTATCCATCAAACAACAAAACAATCGAGGAGAGGGATTCATTGCTCCCCTAAATTCGAACTAGTCTCAGGGGAGTGATGTGGAAATCTGCAGTCGATAGACCCCTAGACAAGTTTATATAACGACACACTCAACACATTGTATTTACGGTTATATGGCGTCTGACATATGATTAAGGACCACATATATATTGAGGGAAGAAACCCGCTATCGCCACTTCATGAGCAGCTCTTTTTGATTAGTAGCAAGGGATCTTTATATGCACCATCCTATAGACAGGATAGCACATACCACGGCCTTTGATGTACCAGTCGTGGTGCACTGGCTGGAGCGAAAAATAGCCTAATGGGCCCACTGACGGGGATCAATCCCAAACCGACCGCGCATCAAGCAAGCACTTTACTATTGGGCTACGTCTCAAAAATGAGCTACCTAGAAAATTTATTTCCAGTTTATGCACATAAGATAGTTTTTGTTCAAAAAACTAACTAAAGCACATTGGTTTATTAATCATTGACTAATGGATGTTAAACATTTTTGTAGTCTTAGAAAACACCGGCTACATTTTTTTCCCATTAGCAGTGAGGAATATTTTGTATGCATTTCCCATAGACAGGACAACACATACCACGGCCTTTAAGATATCAGTCAGTTGCCCCCCCCCCCCCCCCCCAAAAAAAAAAAAAAAAAAAAAAAAAAAAAAAAAATCCTAGCTACGGCCCTGAAACACTTCGGGCGAGCGTTCTACCGACAAAGCAAGATCCCGCCTCTTCTATGTACACGACAGCTTTGATTGGTTCTATTACATGTTATCCAATCAGTACAGACAACTATTCTCCATTCCATTCATTTTGACTTATGTTCATGCTTATATTCAATCAAAGTTCAAGCTCGCTGTCTTGGGAACACACGTCAATTACATGGGCTATCTTTCCGGGAAATTGTGTTGGTGATGATATTAATTTGTGGTGTGTTCCAGAGAAGTTGCTGTAGTGTGCTTACCTGACGAGTCATTAAAAATCGCTCATGGTGGAAAGCCGAACCAGCTTTTGTTAGATAGATTTACCAAACCGAGTGATTTTTCCAGGTCGCTCTTTCAAGACCAACTCTTTTTAGCAGCGACCCGGAACCTCTATTTAAAATATCCACCACCTCACGGCCTGTGTTCGATTTACTTTGTGCGAAACAACATAAAATACATATAGTGAAAACCGTGACACTGTCAGATATTTGTTACTGTCAGCCCTAAAGTGACTTTAATACTTGGTCTAAAGAGAATGAGCATAACAGACCCTTTCTCCCAGTGTATGTTATTCTTTATATGGATTCGCAGCAGGAGGTCTTTTTATATGCATTTTCAGGGTTGGAAGCAGACTCATTCCAGGGTGTAGTGCAACTTCCAATATATATATATATATATATATATATATATATATATATATATATATATATATATATATATATATATTAAAATTAAGACACCTACAGAAAAAAGAGGACACCTACAGTATTCCAAATTATCAAACACCTGTGATAGAGATCACAGTGTAATAACATTTTCGTTCGTCACATTGTGACGAAACGTTTTCACAGACAATCCTGTAATATGATTGGTCCACAGTTTGGGGCTAACCTAATTCTTTTGGACTACTTTTTCATTTATAAACCAGCACTGGTGAAAACACTCAGAGTGTCCGTTTACTACCTCCAAAAGCTTGAGCTGCAAATGATGAACGCCGTCACGTAAAACTGTTTAAACTGTATTCTCAGCTTCGACCAAGCAACTTTTCATCCCCAGGTAGCCCTTTCTACGTGTTTTTAGCGACGAATTCTAAAACAACACCACCCGGCAACCACCCCTGGTTTAAACGACAGCCAGTTGGTGTCAACAAACGTTGATCCATTATGAAACGAATGACTCGTTGTGTTGGTTTTCAGCATGGTCATTTTACAAATCATTCTAATATCTAATTCAAAAGTCATGTTTTTCCAAATGTTGAAATGCACAATGCGTATGTAGACTGCCAGAAACACCCAGGCGACACAGATATATTACATCTGACATACCGAAGAAAAATAATTCATTGGATTTTGGGGGAACTTTGAAATTCTAATTAGGGGTTGCATACCCAAAATTCCACTCTTCGTCCATCCTGGCTTGTTTTTTCTTTTACAGAAGAGACATAACATGTAGAGATATGCAGTCGCTTTTATCAGTCCAGTCGTGTAGCGTGGAGCGCAGATGCAGTCTGACCCAGGGTGATGTATAAATTTCACTGAGTGGGGTGGTAGGGTGGGGTGTGGGTGTGTGTAGGAGGCAGGGTGCCTATAAAGGAATCACCGAAAGGGGATGATCATTTTGTTTATACAAAACTCACCGAGTGAGGAGCCAGGGTGTCTTCAGAAACTACTATAAAGCGTGGGATCGATTTAATGACGTCTTTCATTGGTCTGGGTTTACCTTTAAAAAAAAACCCCAGTCAAGTCAAGGCATTTTAGGCTAGATTTTGTTATAATTTGGGTATGCTGAATCCAAATATGGTGGATGACTTTCACAACTGTTTGTTTTTAATTTAGGAGAGCCAAAAACAAAATGGCCGCCAACATATACTATATACATTGTACATTTAAAATAGTATTCCATAAAATTAGCAAAGTGCCTAACCTTTGTTTTAACTAGTTTTGGTATCAAATGCATCAAATAAACATGGATAGAAAACGAAATTAATTCACGGGGAACGGGAGGAGGGGGATTTGAAACAGTGGAGGTATTCCATAGTTGTGAACCTATAAGCTGATAAATAGCAACCTTTTTGTTTAAAATGTCTTGTTTTGCATGTTATTGAGTTCTAGCTGTGCGATGACGTCACATACCCCCAAAATTGTTGTTTCGTTTTCCACATACATGGTAAATAGCATATCAGTCTAGCAAAGTATGGAACCTTTCTTTTTAAACTTGTTTTAGTATCAGTAGACAATATGCATCAAATAACCGTCATGGGTAATTTTTTGAAATTCCTTAGTCTTATGAGGG
This sequence comes from Gigantopelta aegis, assembly GCF_016097555.1. NCBI lineage: Eukaryota > Metazoa > Mollusca > Gastropoda > Neomphalida > Peltospiridae > Gigantopelta > Gigantopelta aegis. Next base: position 74,840,239 of record NC_054702.1, on the reverse strand, counting down.
AGGAGCTAATTTGAAAAAGGAAGGTAATCAGTAATAGTAAAAGATATAAGCTTATATATATATATATATAAAGACGTTTATTGATAACTATATCTTTATTTTGCATTTACCATAAAGACTAAGTGTCTGAATAAATTTGTCTTGCATTTAAAAAAAACTCATATTTATGGTACCATATAATATTATTGGGGAGAATGACGTTACAAAAGGGGGTCAGTAATCTTTGAAAATGGATCTCTGGTGTCATTTGCATGGTTGAAAATTCATGCTGAGTTGATTTGAAGTGGTGTTGTGCGGCTATCTGCCTAAGCACATTATTTTGTATCAAAAATAGCACATGCATATGCACCCTAATGGCAACCCTCAAAATTAATCGCCATAAGTCGAGTTAGATCGCACTTAAAGCTTGGTGAATATGTTCAGCAATCGTTATCTAATTTAATCGATCTGTTAGTCACTTGTGCTTCCTTCATTCCAGTTATTTCCATGCTTACATGCTGATGATAATCAAACTCTTTCTCTCCTAGCCACACACCTCAGCTACCTGCACTGGCTGTCGGAACTAGTGGTTAGCTGTTGATAAAACTCTAAGTAGTGACCTTGTGACCGTACATACATCTATTGAGTCTTTAAAACTTACTCTGGGTGGGTGATTTTGCTTGTTTTTGTATAAGACACCACTAGAGCACATTGATTTATTAATCATCGGCTACCGGATGTCAAACATATCGTCATTTTGACAGTCATAGACAGGAAACCCGCTACATTTTTCCATTATTAGCAAGGGATCTTTTGTATGCACCACCCCATAGGCAGGATAGCACATACCACGGCCTTTGATATACCAGTCGTGGTACACTGGCTGGAACGAGAAATACCCCAATGGGCCAACAGATGAGGATCGGTCCTAGACCGACTGCGCATTAGGTGTGCGCTTTATCATTGGACTACATCCCGCCACCTGCGTGGTAGACGTGTCCGAGGTGCGAACCCAGTACCTACATGTACCAGCTATACGTCAGATGGCTTAACCACTACACCAACGATGCCAGTATTGTTCCCTTTCTTTTACTTCCATAATGGAAGCATCTCCACACGTATCAGCTGTTTACGATCGAAATGTGGTATCAGGTGGGCGCGGGACATAGGCCAGTGGTAACGCGTTCGCCTAATGCGCAGTCGGTTTAGGATCCATCTCCGGTGGGCCATCGGGCTATTTCTCGTTCTGGCCAGTGCTCCACAACTGTGTAACAAAGGTGTGGTATGTACTATCTTGTCTGTGAGATAATGCATATAAAAGATCCCTTGCTGCTAATTAATCGGAAATAATAGACCATTGTGTGGTGGCAGCGGGTTTCCTCTCTAATTATATCTGTAGTCCTTAACCATGACTGAACTCTTTTTTTTTAATGTTTTCCATCATGATGAAGAGTCTGATTGTGGGTCAAAAATTCTATACGAGCACGACTGAGGACGTTTTTTGTCCGCTGATGAATGTTTGGCTGATACTTCTAAATATGCTGATTTTTATGTCCATGAGACTCATGTAGACTTTTAAAATGTGATAGAACTATCAATGTGTACTTGGAAAAGTATATAGAAAACAACACGAAAACTGTATAGTCCCTAAAAAATGGTAGTTAATAATGCAAATTAACTATGAATCGCTTGACTACCAGATAACTTGACCATATTAACTTTCTTTAGTTTCAGATCGATATAATTAAAGATAAATAAACCATCATACACAATTATTTCAAATAAATACGACTATTCATCCTTATCAACCGTATCAGTTCCTTTTGCCTTCAAAACACTGAAGGTTCGTGCTTTTTTCATTTTGAACGGCCTCTCCATCATTACAAGAGCAAAACATTGTACAAGCAATGTTAGCATAGATACAGCTGCATATTTTTGTTTTGTGTCGAAGATACTAGAGATTATACTTTTATCTTTAAAATTGGATAGCTTGTTTGTGTTACAGTAAAGTACTCTTATAACGAACCAGAAGGGACCATGATAGTTAGTTCGTTATAGCAGTAGTTCATTGTACAAATTTGCATAAGTTGAGCATTAATATATATGAAAATAAAACGGGAATTTACGATCAGTTCGTTCTATGTAGTAGTTCGTTCTATGCATGTTCGTTATAAATGTACTTTAGTGTATATGTTGAAGTGTATTTTTTAATATTTTAATTTCTGTGATGAAAATTTCGCCAAAAAACGTTAGTATTGTTTAACGACACCAATAAAGCACATTGATGTATTAATCATCGGGTATTGGATGTCAAACATATGGTCATTTTGAAAGTCATAGAGAGAAAATCCGCTACATTTTTTCCATTACCAGTCGTTGTGCACTGGCTGGAACGATAAATAGCCAAATAGGCTCGCCGACGGGGATCGATCCTAGACCGACCGCACATCAGGCGAGCGCTTTACCACTGGGCTACGTTTTGCATGGTGTCTAACTCTCATAAGAACATTTGATCAGCCTTTAACCTCTGTCCTGTAGCGAACAATCGACATAACGGAGCGCTTGAACCGTAATGTGATGTGAACACGAAACTAAAATAAATTAATAAATAAAATAAATAAATATTTAAAAGAAAATTTGCATATGCTTGATGAATGCATGTGCTTTATACATTTAAAAATAAGCAAATGTTTAAGATGCTACAGTATAACACAGAAAATCAACAAAGTCGTATTTTTGTTTAGTTTTTTTTTTCAGTCCCATAAAATAAAATTAAAATATACGGTTTAACATGAGTATTGAGTAAACAACAATGAATATGTAATGTGGTATGAAGACAAATGGTATCAGTAATGTCAAATAAATATTTTTATGAAATGAATATTAAAGAATATTATATTAAATATCTGCTCTCACGCAAGCGTATATATACAACCAGTGTACGAACACAGCACCTTTTCCAAACGCTCAATAGTACAATGGTTTATGTAATATTGTATAGCTTATCCTGTTAGGCATTTTTTTTATTGGCTACTGGGCATAATACCACCAGACATGGGCCCGACTTCCCATGTTCAATTCATACACTCACAACAGCAGTCACAGTTATTAAATTAATATGACTATTTTTATAACAATATAGTATTAAATATATATATATATATATTTAACTATAGGCTATATTTTAATGATTTTATTATAAAAATGGATATAGCATCGTGGTAACACAAAATATGATCAACAGCAGTATGAAACTGCTTGATATGTCTTCAACATACCTTACTTATAGCTGCCAGTGTTTTATATGGTTGTATCCATATACTTTGATATACACGATTAAGAGAGTTACGTTTCTTTCTTTTCCCTGGATCAAGATATAGCACAGTTGTGGAACATTTGTCTGAAGCTGTATCCTAACCGGCCGCGAGCGATGAGACTTAGCTGTCGCGTCGCACGCGTGCGGTTAGGATACGACAATTGAAATTAATGATTTCTAAAATAATCGCTCGCATCGCTCGAGTCGCTCGCGGCCGGTTAGGATACAGCTTAAGGTGCGATCGTTACCAGGTTCGATCGCCTTCGACAGACTCATTTCCACCCGTTTTAACCAATGCTACACGATTGGTAGCATACATAAAATAACGTGGTATGTATTGTCCTATTAATCAGAAAGTGCATATAAAAATCATTTGCTGCTTTATGAAAGGTTAAAGCTTTAACGACACCACTAGAGCACAGTGATTTATCAATCATCGTCTTAAACACCCGCTACATTTTTCTATTATCAGTAAGGAGTCATTTATATGCACTTTCCACAGAAAGTACTGCAGATATCACGGCCTTTGATACAGCAGTCGTCGGACCATGGATGGGTTGCGAAAAATCCCTAGTCATGAGTCCACTGAGATGATTCGAGCACTTTACTGACTTATGTTTGTGGCACGCACTGTTCTATTTGTTTTGTAATCGAAACAGGTTTAGTTAGTCTAGAGGTATTGGGTTTTTTCTTCGTTTCTGAATTTTTTGTTGTTGTTACATATACGTTATCTTTACCCGCTAATGGCCAAGCGTTAGAATATTGTTTAACAAACATATTATATGTCCCTTCTCAACAACTGTTCGACGATTTGTGTATAAACAATTTCGTATGTGCTGGTCTGTCTGGGAAATCCCAAAAGAGTCTTTCTGGAAAGATTGTACCTTGTAATAACATAACTGCTTTTCTATAATGCAGAACATATTCTCGAATTGTTTTGGTATGACAATAGTATTTGAGGTATATTGTCTGCATAGATACAGATTGTATTTTAACCAGTTAATGTAACTGTGTCACAGAGACGTGGGTGAATGAATGGTTTACACGCCACAGTGTAAATACAGTGATCCTACCCAACACTCATCCTCAATAGCAAATTCCGTGCTTAATTATTTGACCGAAAGCTGCACGCGATCGCTGTCTTCACACGCCATTGTTACTTAAAACTTCACGGTTCTCGTTTTTCGAAATTAATCTTCAAAGGCGTTCTGTTCGCTGCGATGATTTTATAGATAATGTCCAGTGATTCTTGCGGATCCTTCAGACTCACTTTGTACTTCATCAAGAGCTACAAAGATATCAAAATAAGGTGTTATTACATTCATCTTTTGTTGGTAACATTTTCTGTTTGGTTCAAACGAACTATAGTAGTTAGGTAGTGTATACTAGTTTCGGCCTTTATGGCATTTTTACCATTACATTATTAATTTTCTAAAGCGTTTTAATTAAGTTATTAATTTTGGTAAATCCAATGTGTTTCAAGTCGTCCCGGTGACTGCAGAAGTTGAACATGTATTTTATGTAAAACAGAAAACTAGAGTCATTTCCACAATATCAAGTTGAAATATGCATCTATTGAAAATTATTGCAGTATTTAAATTTGTTCTATCATTTTAGTTAAATAATATACTGACATGGAAACAAGCCTTGGGACCCCAAAACTTGATGATAATAAGATGAACATGATCATTCATTAGGAAAACATGGTTACAAGTCTAGGGCCCCAGAATCCTAATAATTGTTATTCAAGTCTAACGTTTAGCATTAACATAATCTATCTATCTTCATCCGAGAACAAACACCCAAATACTCTTCATCAGTTACCATCAATTGGAAACATGTTTTACTGCACATATAAATAAATAAACTAATTTGGCACAGGTTATCCACTCAAGTCATTCTACTCTCCGACACACTCTGTCCGCTATACGTAACCGTCAATACAGTGTCATAGGAATTTATTACAAATTGTTATAAATAAAAGTAAATAAATGACAGTATGTAGACAATTGTTAACTACAAAATGAATAAAATAAAATAAAACAATTTATAGACAATTATTACTTCATAGTGTACAAGTTACAAGTTTATGACAAACATTATATTAAAGTTAGAAGGTATACAATACTTCTATAATAAAATAACCGAAGACGTAACTTCAGTTTAAAAATAAGATTTACAGATTCTGAGAAGACGTATAATGAATGATTTATAATTATGAAAAAACCCCGGATGCCCTGCACTTTAAATATATCAGTTATGATTACGAACTGTTCAATATGCACACTTTAGTTCTCACTTTACAAACGAGTAGGTGTATTTGTCTTTCTGCGAGAGTCTTGCCCAAGCAGCTTCTGGGACCGAACCCGAATGGCATCACAATGAAGGATCTAATGCGATGTTTCACTGGATCGATGTCATTTAGCCATCTTTCTGGAATAAACTCTTCAGGGCGAGGGAAGTATTCCGGGCTGTGACACAGTACGTTTTGACCGTAGTGTACCATAGTCTGTAAACAATTTAACAATACACGTATGCCTATATACATAGTAAAAACAAAAATATATCCATACATAATACTGAGTTTATAGATGGTACTGAAATTTTATTATATCGGTTGTCCAAAAAACCCCACAGCCACGATGAAACCGACTGAAAGTATGAGAACTAATGTTTATATTACACTTGCATTACGATACAGGGGGTAGGTTTCGGGGGTAGAATCCCACCCACCTCCTGCCCATGCAATTTTTCTCTTCTTTTTTTCAATACATTTTATGGGGGAGCATGTTTCGACCCCCTATAAACTTCGCTCGCTAGTCTGAAGCCCCCCCCCCCCCCCCCGCTAAATTTCTTGCACACGCGCCTGTATTAAAACAATTTATAAAATTCACAGTTGTTTATAACAATTCAAAATAAATTAAAACGGGGATATTACTACTTACGCCTTGTGATATTATATACCCATCCAATGAGATGTCTTTGTTTATGATGCGAGCAGCGCCACCTGGTGTTGGAAATACCAATCTGTGAAATAAAATACATCTGTTGAAATAAATGAAAGACGATTTTGTAATGCGATAAATGCAAAAGTTGGGATAAAGTATAATCCTGAACCTGTAATAAACAATACCTCGTATTTTTGTACCTTTCCACCTCTAAAGATATAAGGTTTTCTTCTAATGGATGATCAAATGCGGGTTGGTAATACAGAACTAGATCCTAGCAATCAATAAGAGATGTCAACTGAATACAGAGTTACTTGCCTTCCAGTTCTGTGATAAGTTATAAATTAGGAATTATAAAATAATAATTAGGAATACACAGTTAAATCCACTTCATGCAGACCTCGACGTAAAAAAAAAAAAAAAAAAAAGAACAAAACAAAATGGAGAGAAGAAATGAATTAGATTACGGGAAGCCATTTAAGATATTACTATACTGATACCATATATATTAGCATTCTAAGGGGAGTTAAAAATTACTCCTTGAACTAGTTTCTAGGAAGTAATAGGGAGCGAAAGTGGTAGTTCCCCTTAAACGGCGAAGTCTATTTATGTTTACTATCTATTTTAAATCTGGCATCGTTATATTCTATACTTTAACTATAATACTAATATGTACTGACGGAATAGGACCTGAGAAATACAAATATAATATACTCTTCAAAAAAAGAAACGCAAAAGGGTACAAATGGGTTATAACTCCGATTTTATGTTTCCTACCGGTTCATGCTTTGTGAATATAAGGTCATTGCATGTCCCAAACACATTCCCACGGTTACATTCGATAAAACGCAGCTACTGTACAATAAAGTTCCAAAATGTGAATATTCGCAAAAACGCAGCCACGTGCAAACCATGTCACCACTGCACGTGCGTTGTCTGCACGTGCAACACGAACACCGACAGTATAAAAGTGCAGAGTGTTCGCTTGCCTGGCCTCTGTATCTGGCCGACAGTTGACAATCCAGGACATGCCACGTCTCAGTGAACCGCAGAGAAACAATGCCATCGGCCGACTAGACGCAGGCGAATCCAGAACGGCCGTTGCCAGGGCATTCCATGTGTCCCCAAGCACCATCTCCAGACTGTGGGACCGTTACCAGCAACATGGATCAACACGTGACCTCCCTAGATCCGGTCGACCACGGGTCACTACCCCCGGGCAGGACCGCTACATCCGGGTACGCCACGTTCGGGAACGATTGACTACTGCCACCTCCACAGCCGCAGCAATACCAGGTTTGCGCAGGATATCCGACCAGACCGCACGGAACCGCCTACGTGAGGTAGGAATTCGTGCCAGACGTCCAGTTCGAGGTGTCATCTTAACACCACAACACCGTCGACTCCGACTGCAGTGGTGCCAGATTCATCGACAATGGCCTCAACTGCGATGGAGACAGGTGTGGTTCAGTGACGAGTCCCGATTTCTGCTCCGACGTCATGATGGAAGATGTCGCGTGTATAGGCGTCGTGGTGAACGTTATGCGGCAAACTGCGTGCAGGAAGTGGACAGATTCGGCGGGGGTAGTGTCATGGTGTGGGCAGCCATCTCACACACTGGCAGAACTGACCTGGTCCACGTGCAGGGCAACCTGAATGCACAGGGCTACATTGACCAGATCCCCCGGCCACACATCGTTCCAGTTATGGCCAACGCCAACGCAGTGTTCCAACATGACAACGCCAGGCCTCACACAGCACGTCTCACAACGGCTTTCCTACAGAACAACAACATTAATGTCCTTCCTTGGCCATCGATATCACCGGATTTGAACCCAATTGAGCATCTATGGGACGAGTTGGACCGACGCCTCCGACAGCGACAACCACAGCCCCAGACCCTGCCCGAGCTGGCAGCAGCCTTGCAGGCCGAGTGGGCCACCATCCCCCGGGACGTCATCCGTACTCTGGTTGCTTCAATGGGCAGGCGGTGCCAGGCAGTTGTCAACACACGCGGAGGCCACACCCGGTATTGACTCCAGATGACCTTGACCTTGGTGGTGTGTCCTATCACTTACTCACAATGGACTAGAGTGAATTGTGAACAATCCTGCAACATTTGGTAATTATCGGACTCACCATTCAATAATTAAATCAATTCTCCAAATGTTACGACAATGTGGTTTTGCGTTTCTTCTTTTGAAGAGTATATGTTAGTTTTTATATTCAACAAAAGTTGGAAATATAAGAGCAACTCAATGTTTAAACTAAAACACAATTACACACCAAACAGATCTACATATTCTTCGATACAACACAAATTCGATCGGTGCAAACAGTTGATCATTCACAGATAATTTCATCTGAT